>NW_021179220.1:0-1613 GCF_002162155.2 Triticum dicoccoides | reverse complement strand
AAGTGTTCTTCAAGATACTTGTTGGAGGAGCTCAAGTGTTCTTCATCTTGCATTCTGAAGTGCAATTCTTTCTACTTTATCTTTTGAGGTGGTGTTATGTCATTCTTGACAATTTCCCGTTGATGTTCAAAGGTTGTCAGAAATGAGATACTTAAACCCATCACTTTCTTTGTTGGAGTTATCTTGTGTCATATTTCACCTAAAGCCTTCCCTATGGAATGTTGCTATTGTGGTGCTTATCAATGATCCAAGTTATATCTTTATCATCTTGGTGGAAGAAGTTTTTCATCTCGTTGGTGTTCTCAATCATATTAATTGTTTACATAGTGGCAGAATTTCACCTCAATTTTGAGAAGTTTTCCATCAGCCCACAACAAGCTTATTCTTTTAGTTGTTGATTTTCCAACAACTCCGTTCTAACCTTCTTGCAAGGATGCTTTCCAAGTTCATTTGTGGCAGAATTTGTCATTTTCTTCTTTGTTCTTTTGTTCTGATGATCTACCTTCTATTCTTTCGTTCCGGAAGTATGGTTATGTTGCTCTCTTCAACCCATCGTCTTGTTTTGTCAAGATCATGTTCTTTTCCATGCTTATCCATTTAAGAGGAGTGTTGTTTCCTCTATTCAAGTTCCTTTCATCTTATCAAGCCTTGCCCCTCTTTTCAGTCGGAGTGTTGTCGAATTCTTCTTTGCTTCCTTCTCTTCAACCAAAGTGGGTTCAAAGTCTATATTGTTCCTTGAGCTCTTAGTTCTTATCGTATTCCTTGTTCCTGTTTGCTAACGGAGTGTTTGCAATCTCGTTTATCTCCATTGTATTCTTTCTTTCAAGGTTTCTACCTTTCAAGGGTCCTTGGTTTCACTCGTTTGTCGAAGAAGCAACTTTGTTTTACCTCTTCCTCTTCCACTTCTCTCCGGTGCCATCCTTAGATCTCGGGGCGAGATCTCTTGTAAGTGGAGGAGTGTTGTAACGACCCGAGATCGACGCTCCAGACGTCTTCCATGTTTTTCGTTCTTTCCATGTGGTTTGTTTGTTTGTTGCATGCATCATTGCATCATTTGCATTGCATCATGTCATCATGCAACCATTTTTATAACTCATCTAAATAAATTATATGGGTCTTCGATCCATTTAAATCGAGGGAAATTCACATGGTGAAATTCTGTTTAAAACATATCCTCCCAATATTTGGGGAGCTATATTAAACCATTCCATTGTCTTGGAATCACCCATAACACATTTGCACCATTCCTCAAGTTTCCTTTTTATCCAACTCTTTTCTTCCTTTGGAGCCTTTTAGTAAAATTGAGTTGCAACTTTACTTTATCCATAAATGTCCAGCTTCTGCCCATAAATCACGCTATTTATGTAGGGTTACCAGTTAAAATCTCATCTCATTTGGTCTCTATTTAAATAGCTTCCAAATTCAAACAATTTGAGTTTTATTCAAACTCATTTGAATTTGTATCTTATAAACTCTTTCCAACCATTTTCATTAAATCCTCTATATTTTTCTGTCTCCAGGAAAATATGCCACTTATTGGAATCCCAGCTCTACCCTTCATTTTTCTTTGCAAGTTTTCTATTAAGATTAGAATTAGAGAGAGAGAGAGAGAG
>NW_021179219.1:0-703 GCF_002162155.2 Triticum dicoccoides | reverse complement strand
GGAGAGGGCCGCGCCGGCCGGGAAGCAAGCTGTTGCCGCAGGTCTTCCTCGCGCCGGCGGCCGTCGGGGGAGGGGCGTGGGGGATCGCGGCGGTCGTCCGCCCGACGCTTGGGGCGCCCCGCATCGTCCCCCCATTCCCGAGGCATGGGTGGCGCGGAGGGGGACGGGGGAGGGCCGGTGGCGCCGGCGAGGAGGAGTCAAGGCGGGGCGGTCGTGGCCGAGGGGACGGGGCTGGTAGCCGGCGGCGCGGGGGTGGGAAGGAGTGGGGGGCGAGGGAACCCTACCGGCGGCCAAATAGACCGATGCGGTGGGCCGGCCGTCGCCATGGGGCGAGATTGGGCCAGTCGGGGCCCATCCGGCCTGCCAAGTCGACCCACCCAGGTCACCGAGGCCGGTCGCCCATGGGCCGCACCCACCGTTGCCGTCCCAAGAGGGGGCCCAGGAACCCGGTTCGTGGGCCGGCCCAAAAGCAACGCGGCCCGAAACGTCCGCCCCGGGGTGACCAAGCGGGGCGCTAGGGTTTCCCCGAGCACCACCGCGGTGGCCGCCGGTGGGGGCGTACGGGGGCGGCGAGGGGGAGGCGTGCCGGAGGACCGGCCGTGGGGATGGGGACCGGCGGGCCGACCGGAGGGGAGAAAGGGGCGGAAGGGGTTCCGGCAAGGAGCGACCGGAGCGAGCGCGGGCGGGGACGCCGGGGTCGGGC
>NW_021179218.1:0-1529 GCF_002162155.2 Triticum dicoccoides | reverse complement strand
GGGGTCTACACGGAGGGGATCTTGCTGTGGGTCTGGCCCGGATGTTGCTCCAAAGTGTTCCTATGGGCTGACCTAACACAACTGGGTGGGGAGGTCCACTGGTCAAAGCCCGTCCGTGCAAAGTCAAAGGGCTAGATCCCGTGGTCAAACGCTACAGGGTTAGGTGGGACGGGGGCACTTGGGGGGGGGGGGGTAGCAATGCCTCTGGAGCGTCGCACCGGGCCCTCATACATGCGGGGTGGTGTGGTGGCATGTCCGAAGAGGCGGGACGCGTCTCCGGTGCATGGCCCCCCCTCACGGACGGCGATGACACGGGAGTAGACGTTCTGCGGTAACGATGCGGCGTCAATATTACTAAATACTCGGAGCGCGATAAAATCATGAGTTTTTTTGCATGATGTGGGCACATGTGCTATAGGAACGATGGTATTTTTTCATAATTTTTGGTGATGGAGAAGTATCCGAAAAATTCCCTCTACGCGGATTGCCCTTCGCGCGTCTACGGCTGTGACCGGCGGCCTCCGGGGGCTAGCATGCCGCCAAATCTTGCGTAGGCGGCCTCTCACAAGTCATGAAGTGTTGTGGCGGTTGCAAACGCCCGGCACGCGTGTCCGGGGTGTGCCCCCCCTCACGGATGGCGCCGCCGGCACCTGGAGGGGGGAAACGGACATGTGGGGTCTACACGGAGGGGATCTTGCTGTGGGTCTGGCCCGGATGTTGCTCCAAAGTGTTCCTATGGGCTGACCTAACACAACCGGGTGGGGAGGTCCACTGGTCAAAGCCCGTCCGTGCAAAGTCAAAGGGCTAGATCCCGTGGTCAAACGCTACAGGGTTAGGCGGGACGGGGGCACTGGGGGTAGCAATGCCACCGGAGCGTCGCACCGGGCTCTCATACATGCGGGGTGGTGTGGTGGCATGTCCGAAGAGGCGGGACGCGTCTCCGGTGCGTGGCCCCCCCTCACGGACGGTGATGACACGGTAGTAGACGTTCTGCGGTAACGATGCGGCGTCAATATTACTAAATACTCGGAGCGCGATAAAATCATGAGTTTTTTGCACGACGTGGGCACATGAGCTATAGGAACGATGGTATTTTTTCATAATTTTTGGTGATGGAGAAGTATCCGAAAAATTCCCTCTACGTGGATTGCCCTTCGCGCGTCTACGGCTGTGGCCGGCGGCCTCCGGCGGCTAGCATGCCGCCAAATCTTGCGTAGGCGGCCTCTCACAAGTCTGGAAGTGTTGTGGCGGTTGCAAACGCCCGGCACGCGTGTCCGGGGTGTGCCCCCCCCTCACGGACGGCGCCGCCACCGGCACCTGGAGGGGGGAAACAGATGCGTGGGGTCTACACGGAGGGGATCTTGCTGTGGGTCTGGCCCGGATGTTGCTCCAAAGTGTTCCTATGGGCTGACCTAACACAACTGGGTGGGGAGGTCCACTGGTCAAAGCCCGTCCGTGCAAAGTCAAAGGGCTAGATCCCGTGGTCAAACGCTACAGGGTTAGGTGGGACGGGGGCACTTGGGGGGGGG
>NW_021179217.1:0-1124 GCF_002162155.2 Triticum dicoccoides | reverse complement strand
CAGATCAAATTGCTAATCCAGCTTTTGTTCTGCTCTACCTTGGAGTATTACCATCTTTATATCGGGATTGTTATAGGAATTGCACACCATCCTATGAACTCTTGGTACAGTGATACTTCTTGCCATCATTGTTCATTCCTCGGTTCCTGTGTTATCATAACCGGAATACCGACAAATGGATCATGGCGTGTGAAATCAATACTGTTAGCAACTCTGTTGCTTGGTAGTTAAATGGACGATAACCTCATTCTTAGCGTGTTGATTATTGAATCGTCACCCTAAGACTGATTGTGCTGCCTAGTCCCTATTTCTGGTGCACTCCTCGACCAATGAGATAGGAATTATTTTAAGTCCTCACTCATTTGATCATATCGTCTTGCCCTGAAAAGCGAGATTGTTCTCGAGCTTAGTAACATACCGGTGGTTCGTGATTTTCTGAATGTCTTCTCAGAAGTATCACCAGGTCGTCACCTGACCGTTATGTTGAGCTCGTGATCAAATTGGTTTCTTATGAACCACCTTCTCTCCAAGAATCGGTGTTAGATATCCCTGAGCTAGTTGGTTAAGCTAGACAACAACTTGGAGAGTTGGAAGATAAAAACTTGTCTGACTTAGTTCGTCCCAAAGGGATATTCTTGTGTAGTGTGTGTTGAAGAAGATGATATCTTCATCGATTGGTCCCTATGATCAGTTGCTGGACCTATTGTCTTATCAATCCTTTGATTTGAGTGTGGGCTATCGTCAAATCAAATCAGTACCAACGATGCTCGTAATGTTGTCTTATTCGTGGTTGATCCCTCGAGCATACACCATTACATCTTTGGTCTGACCAATGCTATCACCGTGTTCACTTAACTATGGAATTCCTTTTAAAAGGAAACCTAGATGAATTGTTGTTGAGCCCATTGACAACATCCTTATCTCCTCCATGATTTTGTTGAACATTAAGTTAGTGTTGGAAACTTTTGAAAGCATTTGTTCATGCTAGCTCATGAAGCATATGTTTGGATGAAGGTAGTGACTTCCTTTAATTCATGTGCATTTGATGCAAGTTGCCGCCGTGGACTCGAGAAAGTCAATGTTGCTTCCTCTGGAATCATCGCAAGTCAGTCATGCACACGTGC
>NW_021179216.1:0-956 GCF_002162155.2 Triticum dicoccoides | reverse complement strand
CATCTCTGAATTGATTATTGCTGACCCTTTTTGCTACCATATTATAAGCCTTCCCAGCTCCACATACATCTACGTCGTGCGTTTGACTCTCCCTGGTAATCGCTCTATCCAAGCTTTGAGAGTTTTTGACTACAACGGTTGCCGATCACCGCCTGCTGCTGGGTAAGAACTGGTAAGAATTTGAGATTTGCTTGACGGATTTGTGACACCCACCACCACCATTTGTTCGTAGTCTGTAGGATCATATTCTTGTGTGTTTCTATTGCTGCTAACCATGCCAGGATCACAAGCCGACGAGATTGACTGGGAGAATTTATCGAACAAGGAGCTTCATGATAAGTTTCAGCAAATGATGACTGAACAGGTGCAAGATGTGCTGAACAATTTTGAAGAGGCCATGGAGAAGATCACTGGCCTTGAGAAGACGTTCGAAACAAAGCTCGATAACAAGTTCAATGAATTGCTCGCGCGTCTTCCACCACCACCACCCGCTGCAGCTAACGCACCTCTCCAACAACGACTACCTCCACATCGCGAAGCAGACCTCCGCCGAGCAAGCCGTGTCCCTCTTGCGTTTGGCCAAACTGTTGGTGCTGCTGTTGATACTTCTGTGGCTCCTGCTGCTGATGCGGAGGAGGATGATTATGTGGGAGACTATGAGGATGAGGTTGATCAAAATCAACACTACGTGCAGCCACCTGTACCACCACCAGCAGGTCGACCTCAGGTATATATTCGTAATGGTAGGCCTGCACCACCACCTCAGGTACGAGATGATGTCCATATTCCTAAACTGAAATTGAATATTCCACCATTTGAGGGTAGATATGTTCCTGATATATATCTTACTTGGGAGTTAGAAACTGAACAACGATTTACATGTTTACAATATCCTGAGGAGAGACGAGTTGCTGCTGCCGTTTGTGCTTTCACTAGTTTTGCATGTGTATGGTGGT
>NW_021179215.1:0-1595 GCF_002162155.2 Triticum dicoccoides | reverse complement strand
TGTAAAAGCAGAGCATCAACGGCCTGCTGGCACCCTTCAACCCTTAGCTATTCCTGAATGGAAATGGGATAAAATTGGTATGGATTTCATTACCGGTTTTCCCAGGACCAAGAGAGGGAATAATGCTATCTTCGTCGTTGTCGATCGTCTTTCCAAAGTAGCCCATTTCCTACCTGTTCGTGAGAGTATAACCGCTAGTCAGCTGGCAGACTTATACATCTCCCGAATAGTGTCCCTCCATGGTGTTCCTTTGGAAATCAACTCGGATCGAGGAAGTCTTTTCACCTCTCGATTTTGGGAAAGTTTCCAAAATGCTATGGGAACCCGTCTCTCCTTCAGCACCGCTTTCCACCCTCAGTCGAGTGGTCAAGTGGAACGCGTCAACCAGATTCTAGAAGACATGCTTCGAGCCTCTGTTATCTCATTCGGAATGGACTGGGAGAAGTGCCTTCCATTTGCCGAATTCGCTTACCACAACAGCTATCAATCTAGCTTGGGTAAAGCCCCTTTTGAAGTTCTCTATGGACGACGGTGTCGAACACCCCTTAACTGGTCAGAGACCGGGGAAAGACAATTCTTTGGCCCGGATATGATTCAGGAAGCAGAAGAACAAGTTCGCATCGTTCGTGAAAAGTTGAAAACAGCCCAATCTCGTCAAAAGAGTCAATATGACCGAAAACATAAGGCTATGACTTTCGAGGTTGACGAGAAGGCTTATCTTCGGATCACCCCTCTGAAGGGAACCCATCGTTTCGGTATCAAAGGCAAATTGGCTCCTCGTTACATTGGACCTTTTCGCATTCTCGCCAAACGAGGAGAAGTTGCCTACCAGTTGGAACTACCTCCGCACCTCTCCAGAGTCCACGATGTCTTCCACGTTTCCCAACTCAGGCGTTGCTTCTCGGATCCCATCCGTGAAGTGGACCACGAAACGCTTGATCTCCAAGATAATCTTACATATCGAGAGTACCCCATTCGTATCCTCGATTAGGCCGAACGTACCACCCGACGTCATAATATCAAGTTTCTCAAAGTTTAATGGTCGCACCATTCTGAGGATGAAGCAACTTGGGAAAGGGAGGATCGTCTTCGACTTGAGTATCCCGCCTTCTTCCCTGAGGAACCCAAATCTCGGGACGAGATTCTTTTGAGTGGGGGTGAGTTGTCACACCCTAGCTAGTCATGCATCAGAGTGTGTGCATCATGTTTAAATTTTCCATTTAATTTGAAATGGGGATCTGTGAAACCCTCAGAATCATTCCTGAAAATGATCCAAATAAAAATTTCTCCAAAAGGGTCCAAGAAAATGCTCATGTTGCTCTCTGAAAATATTGGACAGAGATAAAAATCAAACCAATATTTTTAAGAGCTCATAGGTATTTATTTTGGGCATTTGGAATTAATGCATAAATATTTGCATTGGAAATATATTAACTATATATATTAATATATGTCCAAATATTATGCCAATTATAAAGGAGCTCTGGAATAATATATCTAGCTCCTGCAAAAATTGGCATAAGTTAAATAAATGATTTAATATATTATTTAAATCAAAACAAATGTCAGAAATTAGAAAACAGAAAAATAAATAA
>NW_021179214.1:0-1471 GCF_002162155.2 Triticum dicoccoides | reverse complement strand
GAGAGGCATCGGAAGAGGAATGTATGTGGAGAGCCTGACGGCTGGAACCCACGAGGTCCATGGTCGCACGCAAGGAAAGTTCCTCCTTATTACGCACTGTACGTGCACTGTACGTGGGAAGGGCTTCTGTATTTTGTGAAAAAAACGTACCCCTGCTGACATGTTGGACCCACCAGCTATATCTTCGCACGCAAGGAAGTGCCTCCTTATTACGCACCAAAAAATGAATATCCCCTGCTAGCTGGGACCCACCATAGTGGGTGGCTGACTTGTGGGCCTACTAAGTTGACGAGGACGGAGGGCTTTGCCAACTTAGTCAATATGAACGATTCTAGCTCCAGTGACCGTACGATGTCCATCTAACGGCAATAGTGCTTCTTCGACCTCTGGTCTTCTTGCTCCAGGCACCCAAAGCAGCGCCGGTCGTGCCGCGTGCTCCTGCCTCTCATGGCCGTCTGTGATGCCGCGGAGGCCTCACCGCCCCCTACTACTCCAACCGCTGGCCCAGGGTATCCCTCTACTCACCAACACCCCCTGTTATTCTGCGGTGACAGCAGCCTCACGCCGCAGCCGAACCAGTGAACCCTCGTACTCCTCTCCGCGTGGGCATCCACTTTCGCGTCTTCCCCGGCTCCGTGTCGTCCCCTTCCTAGGCCTCGCCGTCATCCACCGAATTGGTGCTCTCGGTGCGGTGTGGTCAATGTGGTCAACGACCGACTTCCATCGGAAGAGTACTGTACGTGGAGAGGCTGACAACTGGGTTCAAGGCCAGAGCCCAGTTTTTTTGTGATTTGCCAAGTAAGTCGCTTTGTCAGGCCTGTTGGGCTGCAAATCTTTCAAGACGAGGAGAGCTTCATGCGGCTGGCTGAGAAAATGGCCTATCAGTAATGAGAAATGCGATGTACATTTTTAAAACACATCAAACCGACAATTAGTTTCAAATATCTTTTTTTCATTTCGAGATTTTAAATTACATTAATTTTCATGCATGGAGAATTTGTTGGCTTTTATATTGATATACATTTATTTTTAAAATCAGTTTGAATGTGAGTCGAAATTTCGGCATTAAAAATAGTTCGGACCGCACCGAAATATGCAAAAATTTGTATAATTTTTTAACCGTGGCCACAATATGGGCTGTAATGCTAACAAAAAGAATATGGGCACCAAAAAAACCTTAAGAATTAGCAAATGGGCTGTAAATTATTAGAAATAATGGCAGATGGGTTGTATGCTGTTTTCCACAAATTTGAGGCTTTCCTAAAAAAAGGTTGACGCACAAGCAGTGACTGTTGGATGTCCATCCAACGACCGTCGTGCTTCTTCAATCTTTGCTCTTCCTGCTCCAGCCTTCGGCGCCAGCGGCGTTGTTTTGCGCTCCTGAGTGAAACGCTACCCCGCCGACGGCCAGGCCATCCCTCCACTCCACACCTCCTGTTATTCTCTGCCGAGTGTAGGCCCACCCCGCACC
>NW_021179213.1:0-45508 GCF_002162155.2 Triticum dicoccoides | reverse complement strand
AGTTTGGCCGATTCTGGCCCGTTTCTTGGACTATTACTCTGTTTTTTGGTCCAAGCGTGATTTCCATGATTTACGAACCCCGTGGTGCGTTTACGTGTCGGTCAATGACACTCACAATTTTGGCCAATTTCTGGTCCGTTTTGTGTACTATTACTCACCGTTTTGGCGTCCCAGAGCGATTTCCATTATTTACAATCCCCGGGGTGCGTTTGCGTCTCTGTCGTCAACACTCACAGTTTTGGCCAATTCTGACGCGATTCGTGGACTATTACTCATCATTTAGGGGTCCCGAAGCGATTCCATAGTGGTTGAACCCTAAGGTCCGTTTACGCGTCGGTCATCAACACTCGCAGTTTTGGCCGATTCTGGCCCGTTTCATGGACTATTACTCACCGTTTTGGGGCCCCAAAGTGATTTCCACGGTTGTTTGACCCCATGGTGCGCTTACGTGTCGATCATCAACAAGCGCATTTTGGGACGATTTTGTCCCATTTCTTGCATTATTACTTAGTTTTGGGGTCCCGGAGTGATTTCCACGATTGACGAACTCCGGGGTGCGTTTATGTGTCGGTCATAAACACTCACAATTTTGGCGAATTCTCGTCCGTTTCATGCACTATTACTCACCGTTTGGGAGTCCCAGAGAGCTTTCCACGATTGACAATCCCCGGAGTGCGTTTGCGTGTCTGTCGTCAACACTCACAGTTTTGGCCAATTCTGACGCGATTCGTGGGCTATGATTCAGCATTTAGGCTCCCGAAGCGATTTCCATAGTTGTTGAACCCCAAGGTGCGTTTAGGTGTCGGTCATCAACACTCACTGTTTTGGGGCCCCGGTGTGATTTCCACGATTAACGATCCCCGGGGTGCGTTTACATGTCGGTCATCAATACTAGTAGTTTTGGCCAATTCTGGCCCGTTTCGTGGACAATTACTCACTGTTTTGGGTCCCCGGAATGATTCCCACGATTAACGAACCCCCTGGTGCGCTTACGTGTCGGTTATGAACACTCACAGTTTTGGCCAATTCTAACGCGTTTTGTGGACTTTTAGTCACCGTTTTCTGGGCCTGAAGTGATTTCCATAGTTGCTGAACCCCAAGGCGCACTTACATGTTAGTCATCAACACCCATAGTTTTTGCTGATTCTGGCCTGTTTCATGGACTATTACTCACTGTTTTGGGGCCCCGGAGTGATTTCCACGGTTAACAAACCGCAGCATTTACGTATCGGTCATCAACCCTCGCATTTTTGGCCGATTCTGGCCCGTTTCTTGGACTATTACTCTGTTTTTGGGTCCAAGCGTGATTTCCATGATTTACGAACCCCGTGGTGCGTTTACGTGTCGGTCAATGACACTCACAATTTTGGCCAATTTCTGGTCCGGTTCGTGTACTATTACTCACCGTTTTGGCGTCCCAGAGCGATTTCCATGATTTACAATCCCCGGGGTGCGTTTGCGTCTCTGTCGTCAACACTCATAGTTTTGGCCAATTCTGACGCGATTCGTGGACTATTACTCATCATTTAGGGGTCCCAAAGCGATTCCATAGTGGTTGAACCCTAAGGTCCGTTTACGTGTCGGTCATCAACACTCACTGTTTTGGCCGAATCTGGCCCGTTTCATGGACTATTACTCACCATTTTGGGGCCCCAAAGTGATTTCCACGGTTGTTTGACCCCATGGTGTGCTTACGTGTCGATCATCAACAAGCGCATTTTGGGACGATTTTGGCCCATTTCTTGCATTATTACTTAGTTTTGGGGTCCCGGAGTGATTTCCACGGTTAACGAACCGCAGGGTGCATTTACGTGTCGGTCATCAACACTCGCAGTTTGGCCGATTCTGGCCCGTTTCTTGGACTATTACTCTGTTTTTTGGTCCAAGCGTGATTTCCATGATTTACGAACCCCGTGGTGCATTTACGTGTCGGTCAATGACACTCACAATTTTGGCAAATTTCTGGTCCGTTTCGTGTACTATTACTCACCGTTTTGGCGTCCCAGAGCGATTTCCATGATTTACAATCCCCGGGGTGCGTTTGCGTCTCTGTCGTCAACACTCATAGTTTTGGCCAATTCTGACGCGACTCGTGGACTATTACTCATCATTTAGGGGTCCCGAAGCGATTCCATAGTGGTTGAACCCTAAGGTCCGTTTACGTGTCGGTCATCAACACTCGCAGTTTTGGGCGATTCTGGCCCGTTTCATGGACTATTACTCACCGTTTTGGGGCCCCAAAGTGATTTCCACGGTTGTTTGACCCCATGGTGCGCTTACGTGTCGATCATCAACAAGCGCATTTTGGGATGACTTTGGCCCATTTCTTGCATTATTACTTAGTTTTGGGGTCCCGGAGTGATTTCCACGATTGACGAACTCCGGGGTGCGTTTATGTGTCGGTCATAAACACTCACAATTTTGGCGAATTCTCGTCCGTTTCATGCACTATTACTCACCGTTTGGGAGTCCCAGAGAGATTTCCACGATTGACAATCCCCGGAGTGCGTTTGCGTGTCTGTCGTCAACACTCACAGTTTTGGCCAATTCTGACGCGATTCGTAGGCTATTATTCAGCATTTAGGCTCCCGAAGCAATTTCCATAGTTGTTGAACCCCAAGGTGCGTTTATGTGTCGGTCATCAACACTCACTGTTTTGGGGCCCCGGTGTGATTTCCACGATTAACGATCCCCAGGGTGCGTTTACATGTCGGTCATCAATACTAGTAGTTTTGGCCAATTCTGGCCCGTTTCGTGGACAATTACTCACTGTTTTGGGGCCCCGGAATGATTCCCACGATTAACGAACCCCCTGGTGCGCTTACGTGTCGGTTATGAACACTCACAGTTTTGGCCAATTCTAACGCGTTTTGTGGACTTTTACTCACCGTTTTCTGGGCCAGAAGTGATTTCCATTGTTGCTGAACCCCAAGGCGCACTTACATGTTAGTCATCAACACCCACAGTTTTGGCTGATTCTGGCCTGTTTCATGGACTATTACTCACTATTTTGGGGCCCCGGAGTGATTTCCACGGTTAACGAACCGCAGCATTTACGTATCGGTCATCAACACTCGCATTTTTGGCCGATTCTGGCCCGTTTCTTGGACTCTTACTCTGTTTTTGGGTCCAAGCGTGATTTCCATGATTTATAACCCCCGTGGTGCGTTTACGTGTCGGTCAATGACACTCACAATTTTGGCCAATTTCTGGTCCGCTTCGTGTACTATTACTCACCGTTTTGGCGTCCCAGAGCGATTTCCATGATTTACAATCCCTGGGGTGCGTTTGCGTCTCTGTCGTCAACACTCATAGTTTTGGCCAATTCTGACGCGATTCATGGACTATTACTCATCATTTAGGGGTCCCGAAGCGATTCCATAGTGGTTGAACCCTAAGGTCCGTTTACGTGTCGGTCATCAACACTCACTGTTTTGGCCGAATCTGGCCCGTTGCATGGACAATTACTCACCGTTTTGGGGCCCCAAAGTGATTTCCACGGTTGTTTGACCCCATGGTGTGCTTACGTGTCGATCATCAACAAGCGCATTTTGGGACGATTTTGGCCCATTTCTTGCATTATTACTTAGTTTTGGGGTCCCGGAGTGATTTCCACGGTTAACGAACCGCAGGGTGCATTTACGTGTCGGTCATCAACACTCGCAGTTTGGCCGATTCTGGCCCGTTTCTTGGACTATTACTCTGTTTTTTGGTCCAAGCGTGATTTCCATGATTTACGAACCCCGTGGTGCGTTTACGTGTCGGTCAATGACACTCACAATTTTGGCCAATTTCTGGTCCGTTTCGTGTACTATTACTCACCGTTTTGGCGTCCCAGAGCGATTTCCATGATTTACAATCCCCGGGGTGCGTTTGCGTCTCTGTCGTCAACACTCATAGTTTTGGCCAATTCTGACGCGATTCGTGGACTATTACTCATCATTTAGGGGTCCCGAAGCGATTCCATAGTGGTTGAACCCTAAGGTCCGTTTACGCGTCGGTCATCAACGCTCGCAGTTTTGGCCGATTCTGGCCCGTTTCATGGACTATTACTCACCGTTTTGGGGCCCCAAAGTGATTTCCACGGTTGTTTGACCCCATGGTGCGCTTACATGTCGAACATCAGCAAGCGCATTTTAGGACGATTTTGGCCCATTTCTTGCATTATTACTTAGTTTTGGGGTCCCGGAGTGATTTCCACGATTGACGAACTCCGGGGTGCGTTTATGTGTCGGTCATAAACACTCACAATTTTGGCGAATTCTCGTCCGTTTCATGCACTATTACTCACCGTTTGGGAGTCCCAGAGAGATTTCCACGATTGACAATCCCCGGAGTGCGTTTGCGTGTCTGTCGTCAACACTCACAGTTTTGGCCAATTCTGACGCGATTCGTGGGCTATTATTCAGCATTTAGGCTCCCGAAGCGATTTCCATAGTTGTTGAACCCAAGGTGCGTTTACGTGTCGGTCATCAACACTCACTGTTTTGGGGCCCCGGTGTGATTTCCACGATTAACGATCCCCGGGGTGCGTTTACATGTCGGTCATCAATACTAGTAGTTTTGGCCAATTCTGGCCCGTTTCGTGGACAATTACTCACTGTTTTGGGGCCCCGGAATGATTCCCATGATTAACGAACCCCCTGGTGCGCTTACGTGTCGGTTATGAACACTCACAGTTTTGGCCAATTCTAACGCGTTTTGTGGACTTTTAGTCACCGTTTTCTGGGCCTGAAGTGATTTCCATAGTTGCTGAACCCCAAGGCGCACTTACGTGTTAGTCATCAACACCCATAGTTTTTGCTGATTCTGGCCTGTTTCATGGACTATTACTCACTGTTTTGGGGCCCCGGAGTGATTTCCACGGTTAATGAACCGCAGCATTTACGTATCGGTCATCAACACTCGCATTTTTGGCCGATTCTGGCCCGTTTCTTGGACTATTACTCTGTTTTTGGGTCCAAGCGTGATTTCCATGATTTACGAACCCCGTGGTGCGTTTACGTGTCGGTCAATGACACTCACAATTTTGGCAAATTTCTGGTCCGTTTCGTGTACTATTACTCACCGTTTTGGCGTCCCAGAGCGATTTCCATGATTTACAATCCCCGGGGTGCGTTTGCGTCTCTGTCGTCAACACTCATAGTTTTGGCCAATTCTGACGCGATTCGTGGACTATTACTCATCATTTAGGGGTCCCAAAGCGATTCCATAGTGGTTGAACCCTAAGGTCCGTTTACGTGTTGGTCATCAACACTCACTGTTTTGGCCGAATCTGGCCCGTTTCATGGACTATTACTCACCATTTTGGGGCCCCAAAGTGATTTCCACGGTTGTTTGACCCCATGGTGTGCTTACGTGTCGATCATCAACAAGCGCATTTTGGGACGATTTTGGCCCATTTCTTGCATTATTACTTAGTTTTGGGGTCCCGGAGTGATTTCCACGGTTAACGAACCGCAGGGTGCATTTACGTGTCGGTCATCAACACTCGCAGTTTGGCCGATTCTGGCCCGTTTCTTGGAATATTACTCTGTTTTTTGGTCCAAGCGTGATTTCCATGATTTACGAACCCTGTGGTGCGTTTACGTGTCGGTCAATGACACTCACAATTTTGGCCAATTTCTGGTCCGTTTTGTGTACTATTACTCACCGTTTTGGCGTCCCAGAGCGATTTCCATTATTTACAATCCCCGGGGTGCGTTTGCGTCTCTGTCGTCAACACTCACAGTTTTGGCCAATTCTGACGCGACTCGTGGACTATTACTCATCATTTAGGGGTCCCGAAGCGATTCCATAGTGGTTGAACCCTAAGGTCCATTTACGTGTCGGTCATCAACACTCGCAGTTTTGGCCGATTCTGGCCCGTTTCATGGACTATTACTCACCGTTTTGGGGCCCCAAAGTGATTTCCACGGTTGTTTGACCCCATGGTGCGCTTACGTGTCGATCATCAACAAGCGCATTTTGGGATGACTTTGGCCCATTTCTTGCATTATTACTTAGTTTTGGGGTCCCGGAGTGATTTCCACGATTGACGAACTCCGGGGTGCGTTTATGTGTCGGTCATAAACACTCAGAATTTTGGCGAATTCTCGTCCGTTTCATGCACTATTACTCACCGTTTGGGAGTCCCAGAGAGATTTCCACGATTAACAATCCCCGGAGTGCGTTTGCATGTCTGTCGTCAACACTCACAGTTTTGGCCAATTCTGACGCGATTCGTTGGCTATTATTCAGCATTTAGGCTCCCGAAGCAATTTCCATAGTTGTTGAACCCCAAGGTGCGTTTATGTGTCGGTCATCAACACTCACTGTTTTCGGGCCCCGGTGTGATTTCCACGATTAACGATCCCCAGGGTGCGTTTACATGTCGGTCATCAATACTAGTAGTTTTGGCCAATTCTGGCCCGTTTCGTGGACAATTACTCACTATTTTGGGGCCCCGGAATGCTTCCCACGATTAACGAACCCCCTGGTGCGCTTACGTGTCGGTTATGAACACTCACAGTTTTGGCCAATTCTAACGCGTTTTGTGGACTTTTACTCACCGTTTTCTGGGCCTGAAGTGATTTCCATAGTTGCTGAACCCCAAGGCGCACTTACATGTTAGTCATCAACACCCACAGTTTTGGCTGATTCTGGCCTGTTTCATCGACTATTACTCACTATTTTGGGGCCCCGGAGTGATTTCCACGGTTAACGAACCGCAGCATTTACGTATCGGTCATCAACACTCGCATTTTTGGCCGATTCTGGCCCGTTTCTTGGACTCTTACTCTGTTTTTGGGTCCAAGCGTGATTTCCATGATTTATAAACCCCGTGGTGCGTTTACGTGTCGGTCAATGACACTCACAATTTTGGCCAATTTCTGGTCCGTTTCGTGTACTATTACTCACCGTTTTGGCGTCCCAGAGCGATTTCCATGATTTACAATCCCTGGGGTGCGTTTGCGTCTCTGTCGTCAACACTCATAGTTTTGGCCAATTCTGACGCGATTCGTGGACTATTACTCATCATTTAGGGGTCCCGAAGCGATTCCATAGTGGTTGAACCCTAAGGTCCGTTTACGCGTCGGTCATCAACGCTCGCAGTTTTGGCCGATTCTGGCCCGTTTCATGGACTATTACTCACCGTTTTGGGGCCCCAAAGTGATTTCCACGGTTGTTTGACCCCATGGTGCGCTTACATGTCGAACATCAGCAAGCGCATTTTAGGACGATTTTGGCCCATTTCTTGCATTATTACTTAGTTTTGGGGTCCCGGAGTGATTTCCACGATTGACGAACTCCGGGGTGGGTTTATGTGTCGGTCATAGACACTCACAATTTTGGCGAATTCTCGTCGGTTTAATGCACTATTACTCACCGTTTGGGAGTCCCAGAGAGATTTCCACGATTGACAATCCCCGGAGTGCGTTTGCGTGTCTGTCGTCAACACTCACAGTTTTGGCGAATTCTGACGTGATTCGTGGGCTATTATTCAGCATTTAGGCTCCCGAAGCGATTTCCATAGTTGTTGAACCCCAAGGTGCGTTTATGTGTCGGTCATCAACACTCACTGTTTTGGGGCCCCGGTGTGATTTCCACGATTAACGATCCCCAGGGTGCGTTTACATGTCGGTCATCACTACTAGTAGTTTTGGCCAATTTTGGCCCGTTTCGTGGACAATTACTCACTGTTTTGGGGCCCCGGAATAATTCCCACGATTAAAGAACCCCCTGGTGCGCTTACGTGTCGGTTATGAACACTCACAGTTTTGGCCAATTCTAACGCGTTTTGTGGACTTTTACTCACCGTTTTCTGGGCCTGAAGTGATTTCCATAGTTGCTGAACCCCAAGGCGCACTTACATGTTAGTCATCAACACCCACAGTTTTGGCTGATTCTGGCCTGTTTCATGGACTATTACTCACTATTTTGGGGCCCCGGAGTGATTTCCACGGTTAACGAACCGCAGCATTTACGTATCGGTCATCAACACTCGCATTTTTGGCCGATTCTGGCCCGTTTCTTGGACTCTTACTCTGTTTTTGGGTCCAAGCGTGATTTCCATGATTTATGAACCCCGTGGTGCGTTTACGTGTCGGTCAATGACACTCACAATTTTGGCCAATTTGTGGCCCATTTCGTGTACTATTACTCACCGTTTTGGCGTCCCAGAGCGATTTCCATGATTTACAATCCCTGGGGTGCGTTTGCGTCTCTGTCGTCAACACTCATAGTTTTGGCCAATTCTGACGCGATTCGTGGACTATTACTCATCATTTAGGGGTCCCGAAGCGATTCCATAGTGGTTGAACCCTAAGGTCCGTTTACGTGTCGGTCATCAACACTCACTGTTTTGGCCGAATCTGGCCCGTTGCATGGACAATTACTCACCGTTTTGGGGCCCCAAAGTGATTTCCACGGTTGTTTGACCCCATGGTGTGCTTACGTGTCGATCATCAACAAGCGCATTTTGGGACGATTTTGGCCCATTTCTTGCATTATTACTTAGTTTTGGGGTCCCGGAGTGATTTCCACGGTTAACGAACCGCAGGGTGCATTTACGTGTCGGTCATCAACACTCGCAGTTTGGCCGATTCTGGCCCGTTTCTTGGACTATTACTCTGTTTTTTGGTCCAAGCGTGATTTCCATGATTTACGAACCCCGTGGTGTGTTTACGTGTCGGTCAATGACACTCACAATTTTGGCCAATTTCTGGTCCGTTTTGTGTACTATTACTCACCGTTTTGGCGTCCCAGAGCGATTTCCATTATTTACAATCCCCGGGGTGCGTTTGCGTCTCTGTCGTCAACACTCACAGTTTTGGCCAATTGTGACGCGATTCGTGGACTATTACTCATCGTTTAGGGGTCCCGAAGCGATTCCATAGTGGTTGAACCCTAAGGTCCGTTTACGCGTCGGTCATCAACGCTCGCAGTTTTGGCCAATTCTGGCCCGTTTCATGGACTATTACTCACCGTTTTGGGGCCCCAAAGTGATTTCCACGGTTGTTTGACCCCATGGTGCGCTTACATGTCGAACATCAACAAGCGCATTTTAGGACGATTTTGGCCCATTTCTTGCATTATTACTTAGTTTTGGGGTCCCGGAGTGATTTCCACGATTGACGAACTCCGGGGTGCGTTTATGTGTCGGTCATAAACACTCACAATTTTGGCGAATTCTCGTCGGTTTAATGCACTATTACTCACCGTTTGGGAGTCCCAGAGAGATTTTCACGATTGACAATCCCCGGAGTGCGTTTGCGTGTCTGTCGTCAACACTCACAGTTTTGGCCAATTCTGACGCGATTCGTGGGCTATTATTCAGCATTTAGGCTCCCGAAGCGATTTCCATAGTTGTTGAACCCCAAGGTGCGTTTATGTGTCGGTCATTAACACTCACTGTTTTGGGGCCCCGGTGTGATTTCCACGATTAACGATCCCCAGGGTGCGTTTGCATGTCGGTCATCAATACTAGTAGTTTTGGCCAATTCTGGCCCGTTTCATGGACAATTACTCACTGTTTTGGGGCCCCGTAATGATTCCCACGATTAACGAACCCCCTGGTGCGCTTATGTGTCGGTTATGAACACTCAAAGTTTTGGCCAATTCTAACGCGTTTTGTGGACTTTTACTCACCGTTTTCTGGGCCTGAAGTGATTTCCATAGTTGCTGAACCCCAAGGCGCACTTACGTGTTAGTCATCAACACCCACAGTTTTGGCTGATTCTGGCCTGTTTCATGGACTATTACTCACTTTTTTGGGGCCCCAGAGTGATTTCCACAGTTAACGAACCGCAGCATTTACGTATCGGTCATCAACACTCGCATTTTTGGCCGATTCTGGCCCGTTTCTTGGACTCTTACTCTGTTTTTGGGTCCAAGCGTGATTTCCATGATTTACGAACCCCGTGGTGCGTTTACGTGTCGGTCAATGACACTCACAATTTTGGCCAATTTCTGGCCCGTTTCGTGTACTATTACTCACCGTTTTGGCGTCCCAGAGCGATTTCCATGATTTACAATCCCTGGGCTGCGTTTGCGTCTCTGTCGTCAACACTCATAGTTTTGGCCAATTCTGACGCGATTCGTGGACTATTACTCATCATTTAGGGGTCCCGAAGCAATTCCATAGTGGTTGAACCCTAAGGTCCGTTTACGTGTCGGTCATCAACACTCACTGTTTTGCCGAATCTGGCCCGTTGCATGGACAATTACTCACCGTTTTGGGGCCCCAAAGTGATTTCCACGGTTGTTTGACCCCATGGTGTGCTTACGTGTCGATCATCAACAAGCGCATTTTGGGACGATTTTGGCCCATTTCTTGCATTATTACTTAGTTTTGGGGTCCCGGAGTGATTTCCACGGTTAACGAACCGCAGGGTGCATTTACGTGTCGGTCATCAACACTCGCAGTTTGGCCGATTCTGGCCCATTTCTTGGACTATTACTCTGTTTTTTGGTCCAAGCGTGATTTCCATGATTTACGAACCCCGTGGTGCGTTTACGTGTCGGTCAATGACACTCACAATTTTGGCCAATTTCTGGTCCGTTTTGTGTACTATTACTCACCGTTTTGGCGTCCCAGAGCGATTTCCATTATTTACAATCCCCGGGGTGCGTTTGCGTCTCTGTCATCAACACTCACAGTTTTGGCCAATTCTGACGCGATTCGTGGACTATTACTCATCATTTAGGGGTCCCGAAGCGATTCCATAGTGGTTGAACCCTAAGGTCCGTTTACGCGTCGGTCATCAACGCTCGCAGTTTTGGCCGATTCTGGCCCGTTTCATGGACTATTACTCACCGTTTTGGGGCCCCAATGTGATTTCCACGGTTGTTTGACCCCATGGTGATCTTACATGTCGAACATCAACAAGCGCATTTTGGGACGATTTTGGCCCATTTCTTGCATTATTACTTAGTTTTGGGGTCCCGGAGTGATTTCCACGATTGACGAACTCCGGGGTGCGTTTATGTGTCGGTCATAAACACTCACAATTTTGGCAAATTCTCGTCGGTTTAATGCACTATTACTCACCGTTTGGGAGTCCCAGAGAGATTTCCACGATTGACAACCCCCGAAGTGCGTTTGCGTGTCTGTCGTCAACACTCACAGTTTTGGCCAATTCTGAAGCGATTCGTGGGCTATTATTCAACATTTAGGCTCCCGAAGCGATTTCCATAGTTGTTGAACCCCAAGGTGCGTTTATGTGTCGGTCATCAACACTCACTCTTTTGGGGCCCCGGTGTGATTTCCACGATTAACGATCCCCGGGGTGCGTTTACATGTCGGTCATCAATACTAGTAGTTTTGGCCAATTCTGGCCCGTTTCGTGGACAATTACTCACTGTTTTGGGGCCCCGGAATGATTCCCACGATTAACGAACCCCCTGGTGCGCTTACGTGTCGGTTATGAACACTCACAGTTTTGGCCAATTCTAACGCGTTTTGTGGACTTTTAGTCACCGTTTTCTGGGCCTGAAGTGATTTCCATAGTTGCTGAACCCCAAGGCGCACTTACGTGTTAGTCATCAACACCCACAGTTTTGGCTGATTCTGGCCTGTTTCATGGACTATTACTCACTATTTTGGGGCCCCGGAGTGATTTCCACGGTTAACGAACCGCAGCATTTACGTATCGGTCATCAACACTCGCATTTTTTGCCGATTCTGGCCCGTTTCTTGGACTCTTACTCTGTTTTTTGGTCCAAGCGTGATTTCCATGATTTAGGAACCCCGTGGTGCGTTTACGTGTCGGTCAATGACACTCACAATTTTGGCCAATTTCTGGTCCGTTTCGTGTACTATTACTCACCGTTTTGGCGTCCCAGAGCGATTTCCATGATTTACAATCCCTGGGGTGCGTTTGCGTCTCTGTCGTCAACACTCACAGTTTTGGCCAATTCTGACGCGATTCGTGGACTATTACTCATCATTTAGGGGTCCCGAAGCGATTCCATAGTGGTTGAACCCTAAGGTCCGTTTACGCGTCGGTCATCAACGCTCGCAGTTTTGGCCGATTCTGGCCCGTTTCATGGACTATTACTCACCGTTTTGGGGCCCCAAAGTGATTTCCACGGTTGTTTGACCCCATGGTGCGCTTACGTGTCGATCATCAACAAGCGCATTTTGGGACGATTTTGGCCCATTTCTTGCATTATTACTTAGTTTTGCGGTCCCGGAGTGATTTCCACGATTGACAAACTCCGGGGTGCGTTTATGTGTCGGTCATAAACACTCACAATTTTGGCCAATTCTCGTCCGTTTCATGCACTATTACTCACCGTTTGGGAGTCCCAGAGAGATTTCCACGATTGACAATCCCCGGAGTGCGTTTGCGTGTCTATCGTCAACACTCACAGTTTTGGCCAATTCTGACGCGATTCGTGGGCTATTATTCAGCATTTAGGCTCCCGAAGCGATTTCCATAGTTGTTGAACCCCAAGTTGCGTTTAGGTGTCGGTCATCAACACTCACTGTTTTGGGGCCCCGGTGTGATTTCCACGATTAACGATCCCCGGGGTGCGTTTACATGTCGGTCATCAATACTAGTAGTTTTGGCCAATTCTGGCCCGTTTCGTGGACAATTACTCACTGTTTTGGGGCCCCGGAATGATTCCCACGATTAACGAACCCCCTGGTGCGCTTACGTGTCGGTTATGAACACTCACAGTTTTGGCCAATTCTAACGCGTTTTGTGGACTTTTAGTCACCATTTTCTGGGCCTGAAGTGATTTCCATAGTTGCTGAACCCCAAGGCGCACTTACGTGTTTGTCATCAACACCCACAGTTTTGGCTGATTCTGGCCTGTTTCATGGACTATTACTCACTGTTTTGGGGCCCCGGAGTGATTTCCACGGTTAACGAACCGCAGGGTGCATTTACGTGTCGGTCATCAACACTCGCAGTTTTGGCCGATTCTGGCCCGTTTCTTGGACTATTACTCTGTTTTTTGGTCCAAGCGTGATTTCCATGATTTACGAACCCCGTGGTGCGTTTACGTGTCGGTCAATGACACTCACAATTTTGGCCAATTTCTGGTCCGTTTCGTGTACTATTACTCACCGTTTTGGCGTCCCAGAGCGATTTCCATGATTTACAATCCCCGGGGTGCGTTTGCGTCTCTGTCGTCAACACTCATAGTTTTGGCCAATTCTGACGCGATTCGTGGACTATTACTCATCATTTAGGGGTCCCGAAGCGATTCCATAGTGGTTGAACCCTAAGGTCCGTTTACGTGTCGGTCATCAACACTCACTGTTTTGGCCGAATCTGGCCCGTTTCATGGACTATTACTCACCGTTTTGGGGCCCCAAAGTGATTTCCACGGTTGTTTGACCCCATGGTGTGCTTACGTGTCGATCATCAACAAGCGCATTTTGGGACGATTTTGGCCCATTTCTTGCATTATTACTTAGTTTTGGGGTCCCGGAGTGATTTCCACGGTTAACGAACCGCAGGGTGCATTTACGTGTCGGTCATCAACACTCGCAGTTTGGCCGATTCTGGCCCGTTTCTTGGACTATTACTCTGTTTTTTGGTCCAAGCGTGATTTCCATGATTTACGAACCCCGTGGTGCGTTTACGTGTCGGTCAATGACACTCACAATTTTGGCCAATTTCTGGTCCGTTTCGTGTACTATTACTCACCGTTTTGGCGTCCCAGAGCGATTTCCATGATTTACAATCCCTGGGGTGCGTTTGCGTCTCTGTCGTCAACACTCACAGTTTTGGCCAATTCTGACGCGATTCGTGGACTATTACTCATCATTTAGGGGTCCCGAAGCGATTCCATAGTGGTTGAACCCTAAGGTCCGTTTACGCGTCGGTCATCAACGCTCGCAGTTTTGGCCGATTCTGGCCCGTTTCATGGACTATTACTCACCGTTTTGGGGCCCCAAAGTGATTTCCACGGTTGTTTGACCCCATGGTGCGCTTACGTGTCGATCATCAACAAGCGCATTTTGGGACGATTTTGGCCCATTTCTTGCATTATTACTTAGTTTTGCGGTCCCGGAGTGATTTCCACGATTGACAAACTCCGGGGTGCGTTTATGTGTCGGTCATAAACACTCACAATTTTGGCCAATTCTCGTCCGTTTCATGCACTATTACTCACCGTTTGGGAGTCCCAGAGAGATTTCCACGATTGACAATCCCCGGAGTGCGTTTGCGTGTCTATCGTCAACACTCACAGTTTTGGCCAATTCTGACGCGATTCGTGGGCTATTATTCAGCATTTAGGCTCCCGAAGCGATTTCCATAGTTGTTGAACCCCAAGTTGCGTTTAGGTGTCGGTCATCAACACTCACTGTTTTGGGGCCCCGGTGTGATTTCCACGATTAACGATCCCCGGGGTGCGTTTACATGTCGGTCATCAATACTAGTAGTTTTGGCCAATTCTGGCCCGTTTCGTGGACAATTACTCACTGTTTTGGGGCCCCGGAATGATTCCCACGATTAACGAACCCCCTGGTGCGCTTACGTGTCGGTTATGAACACTCACAGTTTTGGCCAATTCTAACGCGTTTTGTGGACTTTTAGTCACCATTTTCTGGGCCTGAAGTGATTTCCATAGTTGCTGAACCCCAAGGCGCACTTACGTGTTTGTCATCAACACCCACAGTTTTGGCTGATTCTGGCCTGTTTCATGGACTATTACTCACTGTTTTGGGGCCCCGGAGTGATTTCCACGGTTAACGAACCGCAGGGTGCATTTACGTGTCGGTCATCAACACTCGCAGTTTTGGCCGATTCTGGCCCGTTTCTTGGACTATTACTCTGTTTTTTGGTCCAAGCGTGATTTCCATGATTAACGAACCCCGTGGTGCGTTTACGTGTCGGTCAATGACACTCACAATTTTGGCCAATTTCTGGTCCGTTTCGTGTACTATTACTCACCGTTTTGGCGTCCCAGAGCGATTTCCATGATTTACAATCCCCGGGTGCGTTTGCGTCTCTGTCGTCAACACTCATAGTTTTGGCCAATTCTGACGCGATTCGTGGACTATTACTCATCATTTAGGGGTCCCGAAGCGATTCCATAGTTGTTGAACCCTAAGGTCCGTTTACGTGTCGGTCATCAACACTCACTGTTTTGGCCGAATCTGGCCCGTTTCATGGACTATTACTCACCGTTTTGGGGCCCCAAAGTGATTTCCACGGTTGTTTGACCCCATGGTGTGCTTACGTGTCGATCATCAACAAGCGCATTTCAGGACGATTTTGGCCCATTGCTTGCATTATTACTTTGTTTTGGGGTCCCGGAGTGATTTCCACGGTTAACGAACCGCAGGGTGCATTTACGTATCGGTCATCAACACTCGCAGTTTGGCCGATTCTGGCCCGTTTCTTGGACTATTACTCTGTTTTTTGGTCCAAGCGTGATTTCCGTGATTTACGAACCCCGTGGTGCGTTTACGTGTCGGTCAATGACACTCATAATTTTGGCCAATTTCTGGTCCGTTTCGTGTACTATTACTCACCTTTTTGGCGTCCCAGAGCGATTTCCATGATTTACAATCCCTGGGGTGCGTTTGCGTCTCTGTCGTCAACACTCACAGTTTTGGCCAATTCTGACGCGATTCGTGGACTATTACTCATCATTTAGGGGTCCCGAAGCGATTCCATAGTGGTTGAACCCTAAGGTCCGTTACGTGTCGGTCATCAACACTCACTGTTTTGGCCGAATCTGGCCCGTTTCATGGACAATTACTCACCGTTTTGGGCCCCAAAGTGATTTCCACGGTTGTTTGACCCCATGGTGTGCTTACGTGTCGATCATCAACAAGCGCATTTTGGGACGATTTTGGCCCATTTCTTGCATTATTACTTAGTTTTGGGGTCCCGGAGTGATTTCCACCGTTAACGAACCGCAGGGTGCATTTACGTGTCGGTCACCAACACTCGCAGTTTGGCCGATTCTGGCCCGTTTCTTGGACTATTACTCTGTTTTTTGGTCCAAGCGTGATTTCCATGATTTACGAACCCCGTGGTGCGTTTACGTGTCGGTCAATGACACTCACAATTTTGGCCAATTTCTGGTCCGTTTTGTGTACTATTACTCACCGTTTTGGCGTCCCAGAGCGATTTCCATGATTTACAATCCCTGGGGTGCGTTTGCGTCTCTGTCATCAACACTCACAGTTTTGGCCAATTCTGACGCGATTCGTGGACTATTACTCATCATTTAGGGGTCCCGAAGCGATTCCATAGTTGTTGAACCCTAAGGTCCGTTTACGTGTTGGTCATCAACACTCACTGTTTTGGCCGAATCTGGCCCGTTTCATGGACTATTACTCACCGTTTTGGGGCCCCAAAGTGATTTCCACGGTTGTTTGACCCCATGGTGTGCTTACGTGTCGATCATCAACAAGCGCATTTCAGGACGATTTTGGCCCATTGCTTGCATTATTACTTTGTTTTGGGGTCCCGGAGTGATTTCCACGGTTAACGAACCGCAGGGTGCATTTACGTATCGGTCATCAACACTCGCAGTTTGGCCGATTCTGGCCCGTTTCTTGGACTATTACTCTGTTTTTTGGTCCAAGCGTGATTTCCATGATTTACGAACCCCGTGGTGCGTTTACGTGTCGGTCAATGACACTCACAATTTTGGCCAATTTCTGGTCCGTTTCGTGTACTATTACTCACCGTTTTGGCGTCCCAGAGCGATTTCCATGATTTACAATCCCTGGGGTGCGTTTGCGTCTCTGTCGTCAACACTCACAGTTTTGGCCAATTCTGACGCGATTCGTGGACTATTACTCATCATTTAGGGGTCCCGAAGCGATTCCATAGTGGTTGAACCCTAAGGTCCGTTTACGCGTCGGTCATCAACGCTCGCAGTTTTGGCCGATTCTGGCCCGTTTCATGGACTATTACTCACCGTTTTGGGGCCCCAAAGTGATTTCCACGGTTGTTTGACCCCATGGTGCGCTTACGTGTCGATCATCAACAAGCGCATTTTGGGACGATTTTGGCCCATTTCTTGCATTATTACTTAGTTTTGCGGTCCCGGAGTGATTTCCACGATTGACAAACTCCGGGGTGCGTTTATGTGTCGGTCATAAACACTCACAATTTTGGCCAATTCTCGTCCGTTTCATGCACTATTACTCACCGTTTGGGAGTCCCAGAGAGATTTCCACGATTGACAATCCCCGGAGTGCGTTTGCGTGTCTATCGTCAACACTCACAGTTTTGGCCAATTCTGACGCGATTCGTGGGCTATTATTCAGCATTTAGGCTCCCGAAGCGATTTCCATAGTTGTTGAACCCCAAGTTGCGTTTAGGTGTCGGTCATCAACACTCACTGTTTTGGGGCCCCGGTGTGATTTCCACGATTAACGATCCCCGGGGTGCGTTTACATGTCGGTCATCAATACTAGTAGTTTTGGCCAATTCTGGCCCGTTTCGTGGACAATTACTCACTGTTTTGGGGCCCCGGAATGATTCCCACGATTAACGAACCCCCTGGTGCGCTTACGTGTCGGTTATGAACACTCACAGTTTTGGCCAATTCTAACGCGTTTTGTGGACTTTTAGTCACCATTTTCTGGGCCTGAAGTGATTTCCATAGTTGCTGAACCCGCGCACTTACGTGTTTGTCATCAACACCCACAGTTTTGGCTGATTCTGGCCTGTTTCATGGACTATTACTCACTGTTTTGGGGCCCCGGAGTGATTTCCACGGTTAACGAACCGCAGGGTGCATTTACGTGTCGGTCATCAACACTCGCAGTTTTGGCCGATTCTGGCCCGTTTCTTGGACTATTACTCTGTTTTTTGGTCCAAGCGTGATTTCCATGATTTACGAACCCCGTGGTGCGTTTACGTGTCGGTCAATGACACTCACAATTTTGGCCAATTTCTGGTCCGTTTCGTGTACTATTACTCACCGTTTTGGCGTCCCAGAGCGATTTCCATGATTTACAATCCCCGGGTGCGTTTGCGTCTCTGTCGTCAACACTCATAGTTTTGGCCAATTCTGACGCGATTCGTGGACTATTACTCATCATTTAGGGGTCCCGAAGCGATTCCATAGTTGTTGAACCCTAAGGTCCGTTTACGTGTCGGTCATCAACACTCACTGTTTTGGCCGAATCTGGCCCGTTTCATGGACTATTACTCACCGTTTTGGGGCCCCAAAGTGATTTCCACGGTTGTTTGACCCCATGGTGTGCTTACGTGTCGATCATCAACAAGCGCATTTCAGGACGATTTTGGCCCATTGCTTGCATTATTACTTTGTTTTGGGGTCCCGGAGTGATTTCCACGGTTAACGAACCGCAGGGTGCATTTACGTATCGGTCATCAACACTCGCAGTTTGGCCGATTCTGGCCCGTTTCTTGGACTATTACTCTGTTTTTTGGTCCAAGCGTGTTTTCCGTGATTTACGAACCCCGTGGTGCGTTTACGTGTCGGTCAATGACACTCATAATTTTGGCCAATTTCTGGTCCGTTTCGTGTACTATTACTCACCGTTTTGGCGTCCCAGAGCGATTTCCATGATTTACAATCCCTGGGGTGCGTTTGCGTCTCTGTCGTCAACACTCACAGTTTTGGCCAATTCTGACGCGATTCGTGGACTATTACTCATCATTTAGGGGTCCCGAAGCGATTCCATAGTGGTTGAACCCTAAGGTCCGTTACGTGTCGGTCATCAACACTCACTGTTTTGGCCGAATCTGGCCCGTTTCATGGACAATTACTCACCGTTTTGGGCCCCAAAGTGATTTCCACGGTTGTTTGACCCCATGGTGTGCTTACGTGTCGATCATCAACAAGCGCATTTTGGGACGATTTTGGCCCATTTCTTGCATTATTACTTAGTTTTGGGGTCCCGGAGTGATTTCCACCGTTAACGAACCGCAGGGTGCATTTACGTGTCGGTCACCAACACTCGCAGTTTGGCCGATTCTGGCCCGTTTCTTGGACTATTACTCTGTTTTTTGGTCCAAGCGTGATTTCCATGATTTACGAACCCCGTGGTGCGTTTACGTGTCGGTCAATGACACTCACAATTTTGGCCAATTTCTGGTCCGTTTTGTGTACTATTACTCACCGTTTTGGCGTCCCAGAGCGATTTCCATGATTTACAATCCCTGGGGTGCGTTTGCGTCTCTGTAATCAACACTCACAGTTTTGGCCAATTCTGACGCGATTCGTGGACTATTACTCATCATTTAGGGGTCCCGAAGCGATTCCATAGTTGTTGAACCCTAAGGTCCGTTTACGTGTTGGTCATCAACACTCACTGTTTTGGCCGAATCTGGCCCGTTTCATGGACTATTACTCACCGTTTTGGGGCCCCAAAGTGATTTCCACGGTTGTTTGACCCCATGGTGTGCTTACGTGTCGATCATCAACAAGCGCATTTCAGGACGATTTTGGCCCATTGCTTGCATTATTACTTTGTTTTGGGGTCCCGGAGTGATTTCCACGGTTAACGAACCGCAGGGTGCATTTACGTATCGGTCATCAACACTCGCAGTTTGGCCGATTCTGGCCCGTTTCTTGGACTATTACTCTGTTTTTTGGTCCAAGCGTGATTTCCATGATTTACGAACCCCGTGGTGCGTTTACGTGTCGGTCAATGACACTCACAATTTTGGCCAATTTCTGGTCCGTTTCGTGTACTATTACTCACCGTTTTGGCGTCCCAGAGCGATTTCCATGATTTACAATCCCTGGGGTGCGTTTGCGTCTCTGTCGTCAACACTCACAGTTTTGGCCAATTCTGACGCGATTCGTGGACTATTACTCATCATTTAGGGGTCCCGAAGCGATTCCATAGTGGTTGAACCCTAAGGTCCGTTTACGCGTCGGTCATCAACGCTCGCAGTTTTGGCCGATTCTGGCCCGTTTCATGGACTATTACTCACCGTTTTGGGGCCCCAAAGTGATTTCCACGGTTGTTTGACCCCATGGTGCGCTTACGTGTCGATCATCAACAAGCGCATTTTGGGACGATTTTGGCCCATTTCTTGCATTATTACTTAGTTTTGCGGTCCCGGAGTGATTTCCACGATTGACAAACTCCGGGGTGCGTTTATGTGTCGGTCATAAACACTCACAATTTTGGCCAATTCTCGTCCGTTTCATGCACTATTACTCACCGTTTGGGAGTCCCAGAGAGATTTCCACGATTGACAATCCCCGGAGTGCGTTTGCGTGTCTATCGTCAACACTCACAGTTTTGGCCAATTCTGACGCGATTCGTGGGCTATTATTCAGCATTTAGGCTCCCGAAGCGATTTCCATAGTTGTTGAACCCCAAGTTGCGTTTAGGTGTCGGTCATCAACACTCACTGTTTTGGGGCCCCGGTGTGATTTCCACGATTAACGATCCCCGGGGTGCGTTTACATGTCGGTCATCAATACTAGTAGTTTTGGCCAATTCTGGCCCGTTTCGTGGACAATTACTCACTGTTTTGGGGCCCCGGAATGATTCCCACGATTAACGAACCCCCTGGTGCGCTTACGTGTCGGTTATGAACACTCACAGTTTTGGCCAATTCTAACGCGTTTTGTGGACTTTTAGTCACCATTTTCTGGGCCTGAAGTGATTTCCATAGTTGCTGAACCCCAAGGCGCACTTACGTGTTTGTCATCAACACCCACAGTTTTGGCTGATTCTGGCCTGTTTCATGGACTATTACTCACTGTTTTGGGGCCCCGGAGTGATTTCCACGGTTAACGAACCGCAGGGTGCATTTACGTGTCGGTCATCAACACTCGCAGTTTTGGCCGATTCTGGCCCGTTTCTTGGACTATTACTCTGTTTTTTGGTCCAAGCGTGATTTCCATGATTTACGAACCCCGTGGTGCGTTTACGTGTCGGTCAATGACACTCACAATTTTGGCCAATTTCTGGTCCGTTTCGTGTACTATTACTCACCGTTTTGGCGTCCCAGAGCGATTTCCATGATTTACAATCCCCGGGGTGCGTTTGCGTCTCTGTCGTCAACACTCATAGTTTTGGCCAATTCTGACGCGATTCGTGGACTATTACTCATCATTTAGGGGTCCCGAAGCGATTCCATAGTGGTTGAACCCTAAGGTCCGTTTACGTGTCGGTCATCAACACTCACTGTTTTGGCCGAATCTGGCCCGTTTCATGGACTATTACTCACCGTTTTGGGGCCCCAAAGTGATTTCCACGGTTGTTTGACCCCATGGTGTGCTTACGTGTCGATCATCAACAAGCGCATTTTGGGACGATTTTGGCCCATTTCTTGCATTATTACTTAGTTTTGGGGTCCCGGAGTGATTTCCACGGTTAACGAACCGCAGGGTGCATTTACGTGTCGGTCATCAACACTCGCAGTTTGGCCGATTCTGGCCCGTTTCTTGGACTATTACTCTGTTTTTTGGTCCAAGCGTGATTTCCATGATTTACGAACCCCGTGGTGCGTTTACGTGTCGGTCAATGACACTCACAATTTTGGCCAATTTCTGGTCCGTTTCGTGTACTATTACTCACCGTTTTGGCGTCCCAGAGCGATTTCCATGATTTACAATCCCTGGGGTGCGTTTGCGTCTCTGTCGTCAACACTCACAGTTTTGGCCAATTCTGACGCGATTCGTGGACTATTACTCATCATTTAGGGGTCCCGAAGCGATTCCATAGTGGTTGAACCCTAAGGTCCGTTTACGTGTCGGTCATCAACACTCACTGTTTTGGCCGAATCTGGCCCGTTTCATGGACAATTACTCACCGTTTTGGGCCCCAAAGTGATTTCCACGGTTGTTTGACCCCATGGTGTGCTTACGTGTCGATCATCAACAAGCGCATTTTGGGACGATTTTGGCCCATTTCTTGCATTATTACTTAGTTTTGGGGTCCCGGAGTGATTTCCACGGTTAACGAACCGCAGGGTGCATTTACGTGTCGGTCACCAACACTCGCAGTTTGGCCGATTCTGGCCCGTTTCTTGGACTATTACTCTGTTTTTTGGTCCAAGCGTGATTTCCATGATTTACGAACCCCGTGGTGCGTTTACGTGTCGGTCAATGACACTCACAATTTTGGCAAATTTCTGGTCCGTTTCGTGTACTATTACTCACCGTTTTGGCGTCCCAGAGCGATTTCCATGATTTACAATCCCTGGGGTGCGTTTGCGTCTCTGTCATCAACACTCACAGTTTTGGCCAATTCTGACGCGATTCATGGACTATTACTCATCATTTAGGGGTCCCGAAGCGATTCCATAGTGGTTGAACCCTAAGGTCCGTTTACGTGTCGGTCATCAACACTCACTGTTTTGGCCGAATCTGGCCCGTTTCATGGACAATTACTCACCGTTTTGGGGCCCCAAAGTGATTTCCACGGTTGTTTGACCCCATGGTGTGCTTAAGTGTCGATCATCAACAAGCGCATTTCAGGACGATTTTGGCCCATTTCTTGCATTATTACTTAGTTTTGGGGTCCCGGAGTGATTTCCACGGTTAACGAACCGCAGGGTGCATTTACGTGTCGGTCATCAACACTCGCAGTTTGGCCGATTCTGGCCCGTTTCTTGGACTATTACTCTGTTTTTTGGTCCAAGCGTGATTTCCATGATTTACGAACCCCGTGGTGCGTTTACGTGTCGGTCAATGACACTCACAATTTTGGCCAATTTCTGGTCCGTTTTGTGTACTATTACTCACCATTTTGGCGTCCCAGAGCGATTTCCATTATTTACAATCCCCGGGGTGCGTTTGCGTCTCTGTCGTCAACACTCACAGTTTTGGCCAATTCTGACGCGATTCGTGGACTATTACTCATCATTTAGGGGTCCCGAAGCGATTCCATAGTGGTTGAACCCTAAGGTCCGTTTACGTGTCGGTCATCAACATTCACAGTTTTGGCCGATTCTGGCCCGTTTCATGGACTATTACTCACCGTTTTGGGGCCCCAAAGTGATTTCCACGGTTGTTTGACCCCATGGTGCGCTTATGTGTCGATCATCAACAAGCGCATTTTGGGACGATTTTGGCCCATTTCTTGCATTATTACTTAGTTTTGGGGTCCCGGAGTGATTTCCACGATTGACGAACTCCGGGGTGCGTTTATGTCTCGGTCATAAACACGCACAATTTTGGCGAATTCTCGTCCGTTTCATGCACTATTACTCACCGTTTGGGAGTCCCAGAGAGATTTCCATGATTGACAATCCCCGGAGTGCGTTTGCGTGTGTGTCATCAACACTCACAGTTTTGGCCAATTCTGACGCGATTCGTGGGCTATTATTCAGCATTTAGGCTCCCGAAGCGATTTCCATAGTTGTTGAACCCCAAGTTGCGTTTAGGTGTCGGTCATCAACACTCACTGTTTTGGGGCCCCGGTGTGATTTCCACGATTAACGATCCCCGGGGTGCGTTTACATGTCGGTCATCAATACTAGTAGTTTTGGCCAATTCTGGCCCGTTTCGTGGACAATTACTCACTGTTTTGGGGCCCCGGAATGATTCCCACGATTAACGAACCCCCTGGTGCGCTTACGTGTCGGTTATGAACACTCACAGTTTTGGCCAATTCTAACGCGTTTTGTGGACTTTTAGTCACCGTTTTCTGGGCCTGAAGTGATTTCCATAGTTGCTGAACCCCAAGGCGCACTTACGTGTTAGTCATCAACACCCACAGTTTTGGCTGATTCTGGCCTGTTTCATGGACTATTACTCACTGTTTTGGGGCCCCGGAGTGATTTTCACGGTTAACGAACCGCAGGGTGCATTTACGTGTCGGTCATCAACACTCGCAGTTTTGGCCGATTCTGGCCTGTTTCTTGGACTATTACTCTGTTTTTTGGTCCAAGCGTGATTTCCATGATTTACGAACCCGGTGGTGCGTTTACGTGTCGGTCAATGACACTCACAATTTTGGCCAATTTCTGGTCCGTTTCGTGTACTATTACTCACCGTTTTGGCGTCCCAGAGCGATTTCCATGATTTACAATCCCCGGGGTGCGTTTGCGTCTCTGTCGTCAACACTCATAGTTTTGGCCAATTCTGACGCGATTCGTGGACTATTACTCATCATTTAGGGGTCCCGAAGTGCTTCTATAGTTGTTGAACCCTAAGGTCCGTTTACGTGTCGGTCATCAACACTCACTGTTTTGGCCTAATCTGGCCCGTTTCATGGACTATTACTCACCGATTTGGGGCCCCGAAGTGATTTCCACGGTTGTTTGACCCCATGGTGTGCTTACGTGTCGATCATCAACAAGCGCATTTCAGGACGATTTTGGCCCATTTCTTGCATTATTACTTACTTTTGGGGCCCCGGAGTGATTTCCACGGTTAACGAACCGCAGGGTGCATTTACGCGTCGGTCATCAACACTCGCAGTTTGGCCGATTCTGGCCCGTTTCTTGGACTATTACTCTGTTTTTTGGTCCAAGCGTGATTTCCATGATTTACGAACCCCGTGGTGCATTTACGTGTCGGTCAATGACACTCACAATTTTGGCCAATTTCTGGTCCGTTTTGTGTACTATTACTCACCATTTTGGCGTCCCAGAGCGATTTCCATTATTTACAATCCCCGGGGTGCGTTTGCGTCTCTGTCGTCAACACTCACAGTTTTGGCCAATTCTGACGCGATTCGTGGACTATTACTCATCATTTAGGGGTCCCGAAGCGATTCCATAGTGGATGAACCCTAAGGTCCGTTTACGTGTCGGTCATCAACACTCGCAGTTTTGGCCGATTCTGGCCCGTTTCATGGACTATTACTCACCGTTTTGGGGCCCCAAAGTGATTTCCACGGTTGTTTGACCCCATGGTGTGCTTATGTGTTGATCATCAACAAGCGCATTTTGGGACGATTTTGGCCCATTTCTTGCATTATTACTTAGTTTTGCGGTCCCGGAGTGATTTCCACGATTGACGAGCTCCGGGGTGCATTTATGTGTCGGTCATAAACACTCACAATTTTGGCGAATTCTCGTCCGTTTCATGCACTATTACTCATCGTTTGGGACTCCCAGAGAGATTTCCACGATTGACAATCCCCGAAGTGTGTTTGCGTGTCTGTCGTCAACACTCACAGTTTTGGCCAATTCTGACGCGATTCGTGGGCTATTATTCAGCATTTAGGCTCCCGAAGCGATTTCCATAGTTTTTGAACCCCAAGGTGCGTTTAGGTGTCGGTCATCAACACTCACTGTTTTGGGGCCCCGGTGTGATTTCCACGATTAACGATCCCCGGGGTGCGTTTACATGTCGGTCATCAATACTAGTAGTTTTGGCCAATTCTGGCCCGTTTCGTGGACAATTACTCACTGTTTTGGGGCCCCAGAATGATTCCCACGATTAACGAACCCCCTAGTGCGCTTACGTGTCGGTTATGAACACTCATAGTTTTGGCCAATTCTAACGCGTTTTCTGGACTTTTAGTCACCGTTTTCTGGGCCTGAAGTGATTTCCATAGTTGCAGAACCCCAAGGCGCACTTACGTGTTAGTCATCAACACCCACAGTTTTGGCTGATTCTGGCCTGTTTCATGGACTATTACTCACTGTTTTGGGGCCCCGGAGTGATTTCCACGGTTAACGAACCGCAGGGTGCATTTACGTGTCGGTCATCAACACTCGCAGTTTTGGCCGATTCTGGCCCGTTTCTTGGACTATTACTCTGTTTTTTGGTCCAAGCGTGATTTCGATGATTTACGAACCCGGTGGTGCGTTTACGTGTCGGTCAATGACACTCACAATTTTGGCCAATTTCTGGTCCGTTTCGTGTACTATTACTCACCGTTTTGGCGTCCCAGAGCGATTTCCATGATTTACAATCCCCGGGGTGCGTTTGCGTCTCTGTCGTCAACACTCATAGTTTTGGCCAATTCTGACGCGATTCGTGGACTATTACTCATCATTTAGGGGTCCCGAAGCGATTCTATAGTTGTTGAACCCTAAGGTCCGTTTACGTGTCGGTCATCAACACTCACTGTTTTGGCCTAATCTGGCCCGTTTCATGGACTATTACTCACCGATTTGGGGCCCCAAAGTGATTTCCACGGTTGTTTGACCCCATGGTGTGCTTACGTGTCGATCATCAACAAGCGCATTTCAGGACGATTTTGGCCCATTTCTTGCATTATTACTTACTTTTGGGGCCCCGGAGTGATTTCCACGGTTAACGAACCGCAGGGTGCATTTACGCGTCGGTCATCAACACTCGCAGTTTGGCCGATTCTGGCCCGTTTCTTGGACTATTACTCTGTTTTTTGGTCCAAGCGTGATTTCCATGATTTACGAACCCCGTGGTGCATTTACGTGTCGGTCAATGACACTCACAATTTTGGCCAATTTCTGGTCCGTTTTGTGTACTATTACTCACCATTTTGGCGTCCCAGAGCGATTTCCATTATTTACAATCCCCGGGGTGCGTTTGCGTCTCTGTCGTCAACACTCACAGTTTTGGCCAATTCTGACGCGATTCGTGGACTATTACTCATCATTTAGGGGTCCCGAAGCGATTCCATAGTGGTTGAACCCTAAGGTCCGTTTACGTGTCGGTCATCAACACTCACAGTTTTGGCCGATTCTGGCCCGTTTCATGGACTATTACTCACCGTTTTGGGGCCCCAAAGTGATTTCCACGGTTGTTTGACCCCATGGTGCGCTTATGTGTCGATCATCAACAAGCGCATTTTGGGACGATTTTGGCCCATTTCTTGCATTATTACTTAGTTTTGGGGTTCCGGAGTGATTTCCACGATTGACGAACTCCGGGGTGCGTTTATGTCTCGGTCATAAACACGCACAATTTTGGCGAATTCTCGTCCGTCTCATGCACTATTACTCACCGTTTGGGAGTCCCAGAGAGATTTCCATGATTGACAATCCCCGGAGTGCGTTTGCGTGTGTGTCATCAACACTCACAGTTTTGGCCAATTCTGACGCGATTCGTGGGCTATTATTCAGCATTTAGGCTCCCGAAGCGATTTCCATAGTTGTTGAACCCCAAGTTGCGTTTAGGTGTCGGTCATCAACACTCACTGTTTTGGGGCCCCGGTGTGATTTCCACGATTAACGATCCCCGGGGTGCGTTTACATGTCGGTCATCAATACTAGTAGTTTTGGCCAATTCTGGCCCGTTTCGTGGACAATTACTCACTGTTTTGGGGCCCCGGAATGATTCCCACGATTAACGAACCCCCTGGTGCGCTTACGTGTCGGTTATGAACACTCACAGTTTTGGCCAATTCTAACGCGTTTTGTGGACTTTTAGTCACCGTTTTCTGGGCCTGAAGTGATTTCCATAGTTGCTGAACCCCAAGGCGCACTTACGTGTTAGTCATCAACACCCACAGTTTTGGCTGATTCTGGCCTGTTTCATGGACTATTACTCACTGTTTTGGGGCCCCGGAGTGATTTTCACGGTTAACGAACCGCAGGGTGCATTTACGTGTCGGTCATCAACACTCGCAGTTTTGGCCGATTCTGGCCTGTTTCTTGGACTATTACTCTGTTTTTTGGTCCAAGCGTGATTTCCATGATTTACGAACCCGGTGGTGCGTTTACGTGTCGGTCAATGACACTCACAATTTTGGCCAATTTCTGGTCCGTTTCGTGTACTATTACTCACCGTTTTGGCGTCCCAGAGCGATTTCCATGATTTACAATCCCCGGGGTGCGTTTGCGTCTCTGTCGTCAACACTCATAGTTTTGGCCAATTCTGACGCGATTCGTGGACTATTACTCATCATTTAGGGGTCCCGAAGTGCTTCTATAGTTGTTGAACCCTAAGGTCCGTTTACGTGTCGGTCATCAACACTCACTGTTTTGGCCTAATCTGGCCCGTTTCATGGACTATTACTCACCGATTTGGGGCCCCAAAGTGATTTCCACGGTTGTTTGACCCCATGGTGTGCTTACGTGTCGATCATCAACAAGCGCATTTCAGGACGATTTTGGCCCATTTCTTGCATTATTACTTACTTTTGGGGCCCCGGAGTGATTTCCACGGTTAACGAACCGCAGGGTGCATTTACGCGTCGGTCATCAACACTCGCAGTTTGGCCGATTCTGGCCCGTTTCTTGGACTATTACTCTGTTTTTTGGTCCAAGCGTGATTTCCATGATTTACGAACCCCGTGGTGCATTTACGTGTCGGTCAATGACACTCACAATTTTGGCCAATTTCTGGTCCGTTTTGTGTACTATTACTCACCATTTTGGCGTCCCAGAGCGATTTCCATTATTTACAATCCCCGGGGTGCGTTTGCGTCTCTGTCGTCAACACTCACAGTTTTGGCCAATTCTGACGCGATTCGTGGACTATTACTCATCATTTAGGGGTCCCGAAGCGATTCCATAGTGGTTGAACCCTAAGGTCCGTTTACGTGTCGGTCATCAACACTCACAGTTTTGGCCGATTCTGGCCCGTTTCATGGACTATTACTCACCGTTTTGGGGCCCCAAAGTGATTTCCACGGTTGTTTGACCCCATGGTGTGCTTATGTGTTGATCATCAACAAGCGCATTTTGGGACGATTTTGGCCCATTTCTTGCATTATTACTTAGTTTTGCGGTCCCGGAGTGATTTCCACGATTGACGAACTCCGGGGTGCGTTTATGTGTCGGTCATAAACACTCACAATTTTGGCGAATTCTCGTCCGTTTCATGCACTATTACTCACCGTTTGGGAGTCCCAGAGAGATTTCCACGATTAACAATCCCCGGAGTGCGTTTGCGTGTCTGTCGTCAACACTCACAGTTTTGGCCAATTCTGACGCGATTCGTGGTCTATTATTCAGCATTTAGGCTCCCGAAGCGATTTCCATAGTTGTTGAACCCCAAGGTGCGTTTAGGTGTCGGTCATCAACACTCACTGTTTTGGGGCCCCGTGGTGATTTCCACGATTAACGATCCCCGGGGTGCGTTTACATGTCGGTCATCAATACTAGTAGTTTTGGCCAATTCTGGCCCGTTTCGTGGACAATTACTCACTGTTTTGGGGCCCCGGAATGATTCCCATGATTAACAAACCCCCTGGTGCGCTTATGTGTCGGTTCTGAACACTCACAGTTTTGGCCAATTCTAACGCGTTTTGTGGACTTTTAGTCACCGTTTTCTGGGCCTGAAGTGATTTCCATAGTTGCAGAACCCCAAGGCGCACTTACGTGTTAGTCATCAACACCCACAGTTTTGACTGATTCTGGCCTGTTTCATGGACTATTACTCACTTTTTTGGGGCCCCGGAGTGATTTCCACGGTTAACGAACCGCAGGGTGCATTTACGTGTCGGTCATCAACACTCGCAGTTTTGGCCGATTCTGGCCCGTTTCTTGGACTATTACTCTGTTTTTTGGTCCAAGCGTGATTTCCATGATTTACGGACCCCGTGGTGCGTTTACGTGTCGGTCAATGACACTCACAATTTTGGCCAATTTCTGGTCCGTTTCGTGTACTTTTACTCACCGTTTTGGCGTCCCAGAGCGATTTCCATGATTTACAATCCCCGGGGTGCGTTTGCGTCTCTGTCGTCAACACTCATAGTTTTGGCCAATTCTGACGCGATTCGTGGACTATTACTCATCATTTAGGGGTCCCGAAGCGATTCCATAGTTGTTGAACCCTAAGGTCCGTTTACGTGTCGGTTATCAACACTCACTGTTTTGGCCTAATCTGGCCCGTTTCATGGACTATTACTCACCGTTTTGGGGCCCCGAAGTGATTTCCACGGTTGTTTGACCCCATGGTGTGCTTACGTGTCGATCATCAACAAGCGCATTTCGGGACGATTTTGGCCCATTTCTTGCATTATTACTTAGTTTTGGGGTCCCGGAGTGATTTCCACGGTTAACGAACCGCAGGGTGCATTTACGTGTCGGTCATCAACACTCGCAATTTGGCCGATTCTGGCCCGTTTCTTGGACTATTACTCTGTTTTTTGGTCCAAGCGTGATTTCCATGATTTACGAACCCCGTGGTGCGTTTACGTGTCGGTCAATGACACTCACAATTTTGTCCAATTTCTGGTCCGTTTCGTGTACTATTACTCACCGTTTTGGCGTCCCAGAGCGATTTCCATGATTTACAATCCCCGGGTGCGTTTGCGTCTCTGTCGTCAACACTCATAGTTTTGGCCAATTCTGACGCGATTCGTGGACTATTACTCATCATTTAGGGGTCCCGAAGCGATTCCATAGTGGTTGAACCCTAAGGTCCGTTTACGTGTCGGTCATCAACACTCACTGTTTTGGCCTAATCTGGCCCGTTTCATGGACTATTACTCACCGTTTTGGGGCCCCAAAGTGATTTCCACGGTTGTTTGACCCCATGGTGTGCTTACGTGTCGATCATCAACAAGCGCATTTCGGGACGATTTTGGCCCATTTCTTGCATTATTACTTAGTTTTTGGGTCCCGGAGTGATTTCCACGGTTAACGAACCGCAGGGTGCATTTACGTGTCGGTCATCAACACTCGCAGTTTGGCCGATTTTGGCCCGTTTCTTGGACTATTACTCTGTTTTTTAGTCCAAGCGTGATTTCCATGATTTACGAACCCCGTGGTGCGTTTACGTGTCGGTCAATGACACTCACAATTTTGGCCAATTTCTGGTCCGTTTTGTGTACTATTACTCACCATTTTGGCGTCCCAGAGCGATTTCCATTATTTACAATCCCCGGGGTGCATTTGCGTCTCTGTCGCCAACACTCACAGTTTTGGCCAATTCTGATGCGATTCATGGACTATTACTCATCATTTAGGGGTCCCGAAGCGATTCCATAGTGGTTGAACCCTAAGGTCCGTTTACGTGTCGGTCATCAACACTCGTTGTTTTGGCCGATTCTGGCCCGTTTCATGGACTATTACTCACCGTTTTGGGGCCCCAAAGTGATTTCCACGGTTGTTTGACCCCATGGTGTGCTTATGTGTTGATCATCAACAAGCGCATTTTGGGACGATTTTGGCCCATTTCTTGCATTATTACTTAGTTTTGCGGTCCCGGAGTGATTTCCACGATTGACGAACTCCGGGGTGCGTTTATGTGTCGGTCATAAACACTCACAATTTTGGCGAATTCTCGTCCCTTTCATGCACTATTACTCACCGTTTGGGAGTCCCAGAGAGATTTCCACGATTAACAATCCCCGGAGTGCGTTTGCGTGTCTGTCGTCAACACTCACAGTTTTGGCCAATTCTGACGCGATTCGTGGGCTATTATTCAGCATTTAGGCTCCCGAAGCGATTTCCATAGTTTTTGAACCCCAAGGTGCGTTTAGGTGTCGGTCATCAACACTCACTGTTTTGGGGCCCCGTGGTGATTTCCACGATTAACGATCCCCGGGGTGCGTTTACATGTCGGTCATCAATACTAGTAGTTTTGGCCAATTCTGGCCCGTTTCGTGGACAATTACTCACTATTTTGGGGCCCCGGAATGATTCCCATGATTAACGAACCCCCTGGTGCGCTTACGTGTCGGTTATGAACACTCACAGTTTTGGCCAATTCTAACGCGTTTTGTGGACTTTTAGTCACCGTTTTCTGGGCCTGAAGTGATTTCCATAGTTGCAGAACCCCAAGGCGCACTTACGTGTTAGTCATCAACACCCACAGTTTTGGCTGATTCTGGCCTGTTTCATGGACTATTACTCACTGTTTTGGGGCCCCGGAGTGATTTCCACGGTTAACGAACCGCAGGGTGCATTTACGTGTCGGTCATCAACACTCGCAGTTTTGGCCGATTCTGGCCCGTTTCTTGGACTATTACTCTGTTTTTTGGTCCAAGCATGATTTCCATGATTTACGAACCCCGTGGTGCGTTTACGTGTCGGTCAATGACACTCACAATTTTGGCCAATTTCTGGTCCGTTTCGTGTACTATTACTCACCGTTTTGGCGTCCCAGAGCGATTTCCATGATTTACAATCCCCGGGTGCGTTTGCGTCTCTGTCGTCAACACTCATAGTTTTGGCCAATTCTGACGCGATTCGTGGACTATTACTCATCATTTAGGGGTCCCGAAGCGATTCCATAGTTGTTGAACCCTAAGGTCCGTTTACGTGTCGGTCATCAACACTCACTGTTTTGGCCTAATCTGGCCCGTTTCATGGACTATTACTCACCGTTTTGGGGCCCCAAAGTGATTTCCACGGTTGTTTGACCCCATGGTGTGCTTACATGTCGATCAACAACAAGCGCATTTCGGGACGATTTTGGCCCATTTCTTGCATTATTACTTAGTTTTTGGGTCCCGGAGTGATTTCCACGGTTAACGAACCGCAGGGTGCATTTACGTGTCGGTCATCAACACTCGCAGTTTGGCCGATTCTGGCCCGTTTCTTGGACTATTACTCTGTTTTTTAGTCCAAGCGTGATTTCCATGATTTACGAACCCCGTGGTGCGTTTACGTGTCGGTCAATGACACTCACAATTTTGGCCAATTTCTGGTCCGTTTTGTGTACTATTACTCACCATTTTGGCGTCCCAGAGCGATTTCCATTATTTACAATCCCCGGGGTGCATTTGCGTCTCTATCGCCAACACTCACAGTTTTGGCCAATTCTGATGCGATTCATGGACTATTACTCATGATTTAGGGGTCCCGAAGCGATTCCATAGTGGTTGAACCCTAAGGTCCGTTTACGTGTCGGTCATCAACACTCGTTGTTTTGGCCGATTCTGGCCCGTTTCATGGACTATTACTCACCGTTTTGGGGCCCCAAAGTGATTTCCACGGTTGTTTGACCCCATGGTGTGCTTATGTGTTGATCATCAACAAGCGCATTTTGGGACGATTTTGGCCCATTTCTTGCATTATTACTTAGTTTTGCGGTCCCGGAGTGATTTCCACGATTGACGAACTCCGGGGTGCGTTTATGTGTCGGTCATAAACACTCACAATTTTGGCGAATTCTCGTCCGTTTCATGCACTATTACTCACCGTTTGGGACTCCCAAAGAGATTTCCACGATTAACAATCCCCGGAGTGCGTTTGCGTGTCTGTCGTCAACACTCACAGTTTTGGCCAATTCTGACGCGATTCGTGGGCTATTATTCAGCATTTAGGCTCCCGAAGCGATTTCCATAGTTTTTGAACCCCAAGGTGCGTTTAGGTGTCGGTCATCAACACTCACTGTTTTGGGGCCCCGTGGTGATTTCCACGATTAACGATCCCCGGGGTGCGTTTACATGTCGGTCATCAATACTAGTAGTTTTGGCCAATTCTGGCCCGTTTCGTGGACAATTACTCACTGTTTTGGGGCCCCGGAATGATTCCCATGATTAACGAACCCCCTGCTGCGCTTACGTGTCGGTTATGAACACTCACAGTTTTGGCCAATTCTAACGCGTTTTGTGGACTTTTAGTCACCGTTTTCTGGGCCTGAAGTGATTTCCATAGTTGCAGAACCCCAAGGCGCACTTACGTGTTAGTCATCAACACCCACAGTTTTGGCTGATTCTGGCCTGTTTCATGGACTATTACTCACTGTTTTGGGGCCCCGGAGTGATTTCCACGGTTAACGAACCGCAGGGTGCATTTACGTGTCGGTCATCAACACTCGCAGTTTTGGCCGATTCTGGCCCGTTTCTTGGACTATTACTCTGTTTTTTGGTCCAAGCATGATTTCCATGATTTACGAACCCCGTGGTGCGTTTACGTGTCGGTCAATGACACTCACAATTTTGGCCAATTTCTGGTCCGTTTCGTGTACTATTACTCACCGTTTTGGCGTCCCAGAGCGATTTCCATGATTTACAATCCCCGGGTGCGTTTGCGTCTCTGTCGTCAACACTCATAGTTTTGGCCAATTCTGACGTGATTCGTGGACTATTACTCATCATTTAGGGGTCCCGAAGCGATTCCATAGTTGTTGAACCCTAAGGTCCGTTTACGTGTCGGTCATCAACACTCACTGTTTTGGCCTAATCTGGCCCGTTTCATGGACTATTACTCACCGTTTTGGGGCCCCAAAGTGATTTCCACGGTTGTTTGACCCCATGGTGTGCTTACGTGTCGATCATCAACAAGCGCATTTCGGGACGATTTTGGCCCATTTCTTGCATTATTACTTAGTTTTTGGGTCCCGGAGTGATTTCCACGGTTAACGAACCGCAGGGTGCATTTACGTGTCGGTCATCAACACTCGCAGTTTGGCCGATTCTGGCCCGTTTCTTGGACTATTACTCTGTTTTTTAGTCCAAGCGTGATTTCCATGATTTACGAACCCCGTGGTGCGTTTACGTGTCGGTCAATGACACTCACAATTTTGGCCAATTTCTGGTCCGTTTTGTGTACTATTACTCACCATTTTGGCGTCCCAGAGCGATTTCCATTATTTACAATCCCCGGGGTGCATTTGCGTCTCTGTCGCCAACACTCACAGTTTTGGCCAATTCTGATGTGATTCATGGACTATTACTCATCATTTAGGGGTCCCGAAGCGATTCCATAGTGGTTGAACCCTAAGGTCCGTTTACGTGTCGGTCATCAACACTCGTTGTTTTGGCCGATTCTGGCCCGTTTCATGGACTATTACTCACCGTTTTGGGGCCCCAAAGTGATTTCCACGGTTGTTTGACCCCATGGTGTGCTTATGTGTTGATCATCAACAAGCGCATTTTGGGACGATTTTGGCCCATTTCTTGCATTATTACTTAGTTTTGCGGTCCCGGAGTGATTTCCACGATTGACGAACTCCGGGGTGCGTTTATGTGTCGGTCATAAACACTCACAATTTTGGCGAATTCTCGTCCGTTTCATGCACTATTACTCACCGTTTGGGAGTCCCAAAGAGATTTCCACGATTAACAATCCCCGGAGTGCGTTTGCGTGTCTGTCGTCAACACTCACAGTTTTGGCCAATTCTGACGCGATTCGTGGGCTATTATTCAGCATTTAGGCTCCCGAAGCGATTTCCATAGTTTTTGAACCCCAAGGTGCGTTTAGGTGTCGGTCATCAACACTCACTGTTTTGGGGCCCCGTGGTGATTTCCACGATTAACGATCCCCGGGGTGCGTTTACATGTCGGTCATCAATACTAGTAGTTTTGGCCAATTCTGGCCCGTTTCGTGGACAATTACTCACTGTTTTGGGGCCCCGGAATGATTCCCATGATTAACGAACCCCCTGGTGCGCTTACGTGTCGGTTATGAACACTCACAGTTTTGGCCAATTCTAACGCGTTTTGTGGACTTTTAGTCACCGTTTTCTGGGCCTGAAGTGATTTCCATAGATGCAGAACCCCAAGGCGCACTTACGTGTTAGTCATCAACACCCACAGTTTTGGCTGATTCTGGCCTGTTTCATGGACTATTACTCACTGTTTTGGGGCCCCGGAGTGATTTCCACGGTTAACGAACCGCAGGGTGCATTTACGTGTCGGTCATCAACACTCGCAGTTTTGGCCGATTCTGGCCCGTTTCTTGGACTATTACTCTGTTTTTTGGTCCAAGCGTGATTTCCATGATTTACGAACCCCGTGGTGCGTTTACGTGTCGGTCAATGACACTCACAATTTTGGCCAATTTCTGGTCCGTTTCGTGTACTATTACTCACCGTTTTGGCGTCCCAGAGCGATTTCCATGATTTACAATCCCCGGGTGCGTTTGCGTCTCTGTCGTCAACACTCATAGTTTTGGCCAATTCTGACGCGATTCGTGGACTATTACTCATCATTTAGGGGTCCCGAAGCGATTCCATAGTTGTTGAACCCTAAGGTCCGTTTACGTGTCGGTCATCAACACTCACTGTTTTGGCCTAATCTGGCCCGTTTCATGGACTATTACTCACCGTTTTGGGGCCCCAAAGTGATTTCCACGGTTGTTTGACCCCATGGTGTGCTTACGTGTCGATCATCAACAAGCGCATTTCGGGACGATTTTGGCCCATTTCTTGCATTATTACTTAGTTTTTGGGTCCCGGAGTGATTTCCACGGTAAACGAACCGCAGGGTGCATTTACGTGTCGGTCATCAACACTCGCAGTTTGGCCGATTCTGGCCCGTTTCTTGGACTATTACTCTGTTTTTTAGTCCAAGCGTGATTTCCATGATTTACGAACCCCGTGGTGCGTTTACGTGTCGGTCAATGACACTCACAATTTTGGCCAATTTCTGGTCCGTTTTGTGTACTATTACTCACCATTTTGGCGTCCCAGAGCGATTTCCATTATTTACAATCCCCGGGGTGCATTTGCGTCTCTGTCGCCAACACTCATAGTTTTGGCCAATTCTGACGCGATTCATGGACTATTACTCATCATTTAGGGGTCCCGAAGCGATTCCATAGTGGTTGAACCCTAAGGTCCGTTTACGTGTCGGTCATCAACACTCGTTGTTTTGGCCGATTCTGGCCCGTTTCATGGACTATTACTCACCGTTTTGGGGCCCCAAAGTGATTTCCACGGTTGTTTGACCCCATGGTGTGCTTATGTGTTGATCATCAACAAGCGCATTTTGGGACGATTTTGGCCCATTTCTTGCATTATTACTTAGTTTTGCGGTCCCGGAGTGATTTCCACGATTGACGAACTCCGGGGTGCGTTTATGTGTCGGTCATAAACACTCACAATTTTGGCGAATTCTCGTCCGTTTCATGCACTATTACTCACCGTTTGGGAGTCCCAGAGAGATTTCCACGATTAACAATCCCCGGAGTGCGTTTGCGTGTCTGTCGTCAACACTCACAGTTTTCGCCAATTCTGACGCGATTCGTGGGCTATTATTCAGCATTTAGGCTCCCGAAGCGATTTCCATAGTTTTTGAACCCCAAGGTGCGTTTAGGTGTCGGTCATCAACACTCTCTGTTTTGGGGCCCCGTGGTGATTTCCACGATTAACGATCCCCGGGGTGCGTTTACATGTCGGTCATCAATACTAGTAGTTTTGGCCAATTCTGGCCCGTTTCGTGGACAATTACTCACTGTTTTGGGGCCCCGGAATGATTCCCATGATTAACGAACCCCCTGGTGCGCTTACGTGTCGGTTATGAACACTCACAGTTTTGGCCAATTCTAACGCGTTTTGTGGACTTTTAGTCACCGTTTTTTGGGCCTGAAGTGATTTCCATAGTTGCAGAACCCCAAGGCGCACTTACGTGTTAGTCATCAACACCCACAGTTTTGGCCGATTCTGGCCCGTTTCTTGGACTATTACTCTGTTTTTTGGTCCAAGCGTGATTTCCATGATTTACGAACCCCGTGGTGCGTTTACGTGTCGGTCAATGACACTCACAATTTTGGCCAATTTCTGGTCCGTTTCGTGTACTATTACTCACCGTTTTGGCGTCCCAGAGCGATTTCCATGATTTACAATCCCCGGGTGCGTTTGCGTCTCTGTCGTCAACACTCATAGTTTTGGCCAATTCTGACGCGATTCGTGGACTATTACTCATCATTTAGGGGTCCCGAAGCGATTCCATAGTTGTTGAACCCTAAGGTCCGTTTACGTGTCGGTCATCAACACTCACTGTTTTGGCCTAATCTGGCCCGTTTCATGGACTATTACTCACCGTTTTGGGGCCCCAAAGTGATTTCCACGGTTGTTTGACCCCATGGTGTGCTTACATGTCGATCAACAACAAGCGCATTTCGGGACGATTTTGGCCCATTTCTTGCATTATTACTTAGTTTTTGGGTCCCGGAGTGATTTCCACGGTTAACGAACCGCAGGGTGCATTTACGTGTCGGTCATCAACACTCGCAGTTTGGCCGATTCTGGCCCGTTTCTTGGACTATTACTCTGTTTTTTAGTCCAAGCGTGATTTCCATGATTTACGAACCCCGTGGTGCGTTTACGTGTCGGTCAATGACACTCACAATTTTGGCCAATTTCTGGTCCGTTTTGTGTACTATTACTCACCATTTTGGCGTCCCAGAGCGATTTCCATTATTTACAATCCCCGGGGTGCATTTGCGTCTCTATCGCCAACACTCACAGTTTTGGCCAATTCTGATGCGATTCATGGACTATTACTCATGATTTAGGGGTCCCGAAGCGATTCCATAGTGGTTGAACCCTAAGGTCCGTTTACGTGTCGGTCATCAACACTCGTTGTTTTGGCCGATTCTGGCCCGTTTCATGGACTATTACTCACCGTTTTGGGGCCCCAAAGTGATTTCCACGGTTGTTTGACCCCATGGTGTGCTTATGTGTTGATCATCAACAAGCGCATTTTGGGACGATTTTGGCCCATTTCTTGCATTATTACTTAGTTTTGCGGTCCCGGAGTGATTTCCACGATTGACGAACTCCGGGGTGCGTTTATGTGTCGGTCATAAACACTCACAATTTTGGCGAATTCTCGTCCGTTTCATGCACTATTACTCACCGTTTGGGACTCCCAAAGAGATTTCCACGATTAACAATCCCCGGAGTGCGTTTGCGTGTCTGTCGTCAACACTCACAGTTTTGGCCAATTCTGACGCGATTCGTGGGCTATTATTCAGCATTTAGGCTCCCGAAGCGATTTCCATAGTTTTTGAACCCCAAGGTGCGTTTAGGTGTCGGTCATCAACACTCACTGTTTTGGGGCCCCGTGGTGATTTCCACGATTAACGATCCCCGGGGTGCGTTTACATGTCGGTCATCAATACTAGTAGTTTTGGCCAATTCTGGCCCGTTTCGTGGACAATTACTCACTGTTTTGGGGCCCCGGAATGATTCCCATGATTAACGAACCCCCTGCTGCGCTTACGTGTCGGTTATGAACACTCACAGTTTTGGCCAATTCTAACGCGTTTTGTGGACTTTTAGTCACCGTTTTCTGGGCCTGAAGTGATTTCCATAGTTGCAGAACCCCAAGGCGCACTTACGTGTTAGTCATCAACACCCACAGTTTTGGCTGATTCTGGCCTGTTTCATGGACTATTACTCACTGTTTTGGGGCCCCGGAGTGATTTCCACGGTTAACGAACCGCAGGGTGCATTTACGTGTCGGTCATCAACACTCGCAGTTTTGGCCGATTCTGGCCCGTTTCTTGGACTATTACTCTGTTTTTTGGTCCAAGCATGATTTCCATGATTTACGAACCCCGTGGTGCGTTTACGTGTCGGTCAATGACACTCACAATTTTGGCCAATTTCTGGTCCGTTTCGTGTACTATTACTCACCGTTTTGGCGTCCCAGAGCGATTTCCATGATTTACAATCCCCGGGTGCGTTTGCGTCTCTGTCGTCAACACTCATAGTTTTGGCCAATTCTGACGTGATTCGTGGACTATTACTCATCATTTAGGGGTCCCGAAGCGATTCCATAGTTGTTGAACCCTAAGGTCCGTTTACGTGTCGGTCATCAACACTCACTGTTTTGGCCTAATCTGGCCCGTTTCATGGACTATTACTCACCGTTTTGGGGCCCCAAAGTGATTTCCACGGTTGTTTGACCCCATGGTGTGCTTACGTGTCGATCATCAACAAGCGCATTTCGGGACGATTTTGGCCCATTTCTTGCATTATTACTTAGTTTTTGGGTCCCGGAGTGATTTCCACGGTTAACGAACCGCAGGGTGCATTTACGTGTCGGTCATCAACACTCGCAGTTTGGCCGATTCTGGCCCGTTTCTTGGACTATTACTCTGTTTTTTAGTCCAAGCGTGATTTCCATGATTTACGAACCCCGTGGTGCGTTTACGTGTCGGTCAATGACACTCACAATTTTGGCCAATTTCTGGTCCGTTTTGTGTACTATTACTCACCATTTTGGCGTCCCAGAGCGATTTCCATTATTTACAATCCCCGGGGTGCATTTGCGTCTCTGTCGCCAACACTCATAGTTTGGGCCAATTCTGACGCGATTCATGGACTATTACTCATCATTTAGGGGTCCCGAAGCGATTCCATAGTGGTTGAACCCTAAGGTCCGTTTACGTGTCGGTCATCAACACTCGCAGTTTTGGCCGATTCTGGCCCGTTTCATGGACTATTACTCACCGTTTTGGGGCCCCAAAGTGATTTCCACGGTTGTTTGACCCCATGGTGTGCTTATGTGTTGATCATCAACAAGCGCATTTTGGGACGATTTTGGCCCATTTCTTGTAGTATTACTTAGTTTTGCGGTCCCGGAGTGATTTCCACGATTGACGAACTCCGGGGTGCGTTTATGTGTCGGTCATAAACACTCACAATTTTGGCGAATTCTCGTCCGTTTCATGCACTATTACTCACCGTTTGGGAGTCCCAGAGAGATTTCCACGATTAACAATCCCCGGAGTGCGTTTGCATGTCTGTTGTCAACACTCACAGTTTTGGCCAATTCTGACGCGATTCGTGGGCTATTATTCAGCATTTAGGCTCCCGAAGCGATTTCCATAGTTGTTGAACCCCAAGGTGCGTTTAGGTGTCGGTCATCAACACTCACTGTTTTGGGGCCCCGTGGTGATTTCCATGATTAACGATCCCCGGGGTGCGTTTACATGTCGGTCATCAATACTAGTAGTTTTGGCCAATTCTGGCCCGTTTCGTGGACAATTACTCACTGTTTTGGGGCCCCGGAATGATTCCCATGATTAACGAACCCCCTGGTGCGCTTACGTGTCGGTTATGAACACTCACAGTTTTGGCCAATTCTAACGCGTTTTGTGGACTTTTAGTCACCGTTTTCTGGGCCTGAAGTGATTTCCATAGTTGCAGAACCCCAAGGCGCACTTACGTGTTAGTCATCAACACCCACAGTTTTGGCTGATTCTGGCCTGTTTCATGGACTATTACTCACTGTTTTGGGGCCCCGGAGTGATATCCACGGTTAACGAACCGCAGGGTGCATTTACGTGTCGGTCATCAACACTCGCAGTTTTGGCCGATTCTGGCCCGTTTCTTGGACTATTACTCTGTTTTTTGGTCCAAGCGTGATTTCCATGATTTACGAACCCCGTGGTGCGTTTACGTGTCGGTCAATGACACTCACAATTTTGGCCAATTTCTGGTCCGTTTCGTGTACTATTACTCACCGTTTTGGCGTCCCAGAGCGATTTCCATGATTTACAATCCCCGGGTGCGTTTGCGTCTCTGTCGTCAACACTCATAGTTTTGGCCAATTCTGACGCGATTCGTGGACTATTACTCATCATTTAGGGGTCCCGAAGCGATTCCATAGTTGTTGAACCCTAAGGTCCGTTTACGTGTCGGTCATCAACACTCACTGTTTTGGCCTAATCTGGCCCGTTTCATGGACTATTACTCACCGTTTTGGGGCCCCAAAGTGATTTCCACGGTTGTTTGACCCCATGGTGTGCTTATGTGTTGATCATCAACAAGCGCATTTTGGGACGATTTTGGCCCATTTCTTGCATTATTACTTAGTTTTGCGGTCCCGGAGTGATTTCCACGATTGACGAACTCCGGGGTGCGTTTATGTGTCGGTCATAAACACTCACAATTTTGGCGAATTCTCGTCCGTTTCATGCACTATTACTCACCGTTTGGGAGTCCCAGAGAGATTTCCACGATTAACAATCCCCGGAGTGCGTTTGCGTGTCTGTCGTCAACACTCATAGTTTTGGCCAATTCTGACGCGATTCGTGGGCTATTATTCAGCATTTAGGCTCCCGAAGCGATTTCCATAGTTGTTGAACCCCAAGGTGCGTTTAGGTGTCGGTCATCAACACTCACTGTTTTGGGGCCCCGTGGTGATTTCCATGATTAACGATCCCCGGGGTGCGTTTACATGTCGGTCATCAATACTAGTAGTTTTGGCCAATTCTGGCCCGTTTCGTGGACAATTACTCACTGTTTTGGGGCCCCGGAATGATTCCCATGATTAACGAACCCCCTGGTGCGCTTACGTGTCGGTTATGAACACTCACAGTTTTGGCCAATTCTAACGCGTTTTGTGGACTTTTAGTCACCGTTTTCTGGGCCTGAAGTGATTTCCATAGTTGCAGAACCCCAAGGTGCACTTACGTGTTAGTCATCAACACCCACAGTTTTGGCTGATTCTGGCCTGTTTCATGGACTATTACTCACTGTTTTGGGGCCCCGGAGTGATTTCCACGGTTAACGAACCGCAGGGTGCATTTACGTGTCGGTCATCAACACTCGCAGTTTTGGCCGATTCTGGCCCGTTTCTTGGACTATTACTCTGTTTTTTGGTCCAAGCGTGATTTCCATGATTTACGAACCCCGTGGTGCGTTTACGTGTCGGTCAATGACACTCACAATTTTGGCCAATTTCTGGTCCGTTTCGTGTACTATTACTCACCGTTTTGGCGTCCCAGAGCGATTTCCATGATTTACAATCCCCGGGTGCGTTTGCGTCTCTGTCATCAACACTCATAGTTTTGGCCAATTCTGACGCGATTCGTGGACTATTACTCATCATTTAGGGGTCCCGAAGCGATTCCATAGTTGTTGAACCCTAAGGTCCGTTTACGTGTCGGTCATCAACACTCACTGTTTTGGCCTAATCTGGCCCGTTTCATGGACTATTACTCACCGTTTTGGGGCCCCAAAGTGATTTCCACGGTTGTTTGACCCCATGGTGTGCTTACGTGTCGATCATCAACAAGCGCATTTCGGGACGATTTTGGCCCATTTCTTGCATTATTACATAGTTTTTGGGTCCCGGAGTGATTTCCACGGTTAACGAACCGCAGGGTGCATTTACGTGTCGGTCATCAACACTCGCAGTTTGGCCGATTCTGGCCCGTTTCTTGGACTATTACTCTGTTTTTTAGTCCAAGCGTGATTTCCATGATTTACGAACCCCGTGGTGCGTTTACGTGTCGGTCAATGACACTCACAATTTTGGCCAATTTCTGGTCCGTTTTGTGTACTATTACTCACCATTTTGGCGTCCCGGAGCGATTTCCATTATTTACAATCCCCGGGGTGCATTTGCGTCTCTGTCGCCAACACTCACAGTTTTGGCCAATTCTGACGCGATTCATGGACTATTACTCATCATTTAGGGGTCCCGAAGCGATTCCATAGTGGTTGAACCCTAAGGTCCGTTTACGTGTCGGTCATCAACACTCGCAGTTTTGGCCGATTCTGGCCCGTTTCATGGACTATTACTCACCGTTTTGGGGCCCCAAAGTGATTTCCACGGTTGTTTGACCCCATGGTGTGCTTATGTGTTGATCATCAACAAGCGCATTTTGGGACGATTTTGGCCCATTTCTTGCATTATTACTTAGTTTTGCGGTCCCGGAGTGATTTCCACGATTGACGAACTCCGGGGTGCGTTTATGTGTCGGTCATAAACACTCACAATTTTGGCGAATTCTCGTCCGTTTCATGCACTATTACTCACCGTTTGGGAGTCCCAGAGAGATTTCCACGATTAACAATCCCCGGAGTGCGTTTGCGTGTCTGTCGTCAACACTCACAGTTTTGGCCAATTCTGACGCGATTCGTGGGCTATTATTCAGCATTTAGGCTGCCGAAGCGATTTCCATAGTTGTTGAACCCCAAGGTGCGTTTAGGTGTCGGTCATCAACACTCACTGTTTTGGGGCCCCGTGGTGATTTCCACGATTAACGATCCCCGGGGTGCGTTTACATGTCGGTCATCAATACTAGTAGTTTTGGCCAATTCTGGCCCGTTTCGTGGACAATTACTCACTGTTTTGGGGCCCCGGAATGATTCCCATGATTAACGAACCCCCTGGTGCGCTTACGTGTCGGTTATGAACACTCACAGTTTTGGCCAATTCTAACGCGTTTTGTGGACTTTTAGTCACCGTTTTCTGGGCCTGAAGTGATTTCCATAGTTGCAGAACCCCAAGGCGCACTTACGTGTTAGTCATCAACACCCACAGTTTTGGCTGATTCTGGCCTGTTTCATGGACTATTACTCACTGTTTTGGGGCCCCAGAGTGATTTCCACGGTTAACGAACCGCAGGGTGCATTTACGTGTCGGTCATCAACACTCGCACTTTTGGCCGATTCTGGACCGTTTCTTGGACTATTACTCTGTTTTTTGGTCCAAGCGTGATTTCCATGATTTACGAACCCCGTCCTGCGTTTACGTGTCGGTCAATGACACTCACAATTTTGGCCAATTTCTGGTCCGTTTCGTGTACTATTACTCACCGTTTTGGCGTCCCAGAGCGATTTCCATGATTTACAATCCCCGGGGGCGTTTGCGTCTCTGTCGTCAACACTCATAGTTTTGGCCAATTCTGACGCGATTCGTGGACTATTACTCATCATTTAGGGGTCCCGAAGCGATTCCATAGTTGTTGAACCCTAAGGTCCGTTTACGTGTCGGTCATCAACACTCACTCTTTTGGCCTAATCTGGCCCGTTTCATGGACTATTACTCACCGTTTTGGGGCCCCAAAGTGATTTCCACGGTTGTTTGACCCCATGGTGTGCTTACGTGTTGATCATCAACAAGCGCATTTCGGGACGATTTTGGCCCATTTCTTGCATTATTCCTTAGTTTTTGGGTCCCGGAGTGATTTCCACGGTTAACGAACCGCAGGGTGCATTTACGTGTCGGTCATCAACACTCGCAGTTTGGCCGATTCTGGCCCGTTTCTTGCACTATTACTCTGTTTTTTAGTCCAAGCGTGATTTCCATGATTTACGAACCCCGTGGTGCGTTTACGTGTCGGTCAATGACACTCACAATTTTGGCCAATTTCTAGTCCGTTTTGTGTACTATTACTCACCATTTTGGCGTCCCAGAGCGATTTCCATTATTTACAATCCCCGGGGTGCATTTGCGTCTCTGTCGCCAACACTCACAGTTTTGGCCAATTCTGACGCGATTCATGGACTATTACTCATCATTTAGGGGTCCCGAAGCGATTCCATAGTGGTTGAACCCTAAGGTCCGTTTACGTGTCGGTCATCAACACTCGCAGTTTTGGCCGATTCTGGCCCGTTTCTTGGACTATTACTCTGTTTTTTGGTCCAAGCGTGATTTCCATGATTTACGAACCCCGTGGTGCGTTTACGTGTCGGTCAATGACACTCACAATTTTGGCCAATTTCTGGTTCGTTTCGTGTACTATTACTCACCGTTTTGGCGTCCCAGAGCGATTTCCATGATTTACAATCCCCGGGTGCGTTTGCGTCTCTGTCGTCAACACTCATAGTTTTGGCCAATTCTGACGCGATTCGTGGACTATTACTCATCATTTAGGGGTCCCGAAGCGATTCCATAGTTGTTGAACCCTAAGGTCCGTTTACGTGTCGGTCATCAACACTCACTGTTTTGGCCTAATCTGGCCCGTTTCATGGACTATTACTCACCGTTTTGGGGCCCCAAAGTGATTTCCACGGTTGTTTGACCCCATGGTGTGCTTACGTGTCGATCATCAACAAGCGCATTTCGGGACGATTTTGGCCCATTTCTTGCATTATTACATAGTTTTTGGGTCCCGGAGTGATTTCCACGGTTAACGAACCGCAGGGTGCATTTACGTGTCGGTCATCAACACTCGCAGTTTGGCCGATTCTGGCCCGTTTCTTGGACTATTACTCTGTTTTTTAGTCCAAGCGTGATTTCCATGATTTACGAACCCCGTGGTGCGTTTACGTGTCGGTCAATGACACTCACAATTTTGGCCAATTTCTGGTCCGTTTTGTGTACTATTACTCACCATTTTGGCGTCCC
>NW_021179212.1:0-16174 GCF_002162155.2 Triticum dicoccoides | reverse complement strand
TGGAAAACGCTAGCTGCATGCAGTAATTATTCCTTTAATTTCCTTCCTTGTCGCCAGATTGACGCATACGCGCGACGGATTCCCTCTCTGACTCTCTCTATGGTATGGTATGATATGTACAGCACAAACGATTTAGTCCCAGCGCTCTCAGAAATTACGCCAGCCACGTAAAGGTAGCCAGGCACTTTCCATGCGTTCAAATGATTTAGTATCAAGTTTCCTAGTGTCCCTCAATTTGTAAGATTTTATTATGTATGCAGTAACTTCTTCCCATTTGCTCGTGTCAGTTTTTATTTTTTTAGGGAATTTGCTCGTGTCTATATCTTTATTTTTATCTGTTTGAAGGAATTTGCTCATCTAAGACAAGACTCGTTCTCTATATAGCCAGGTGGGTTTTTTCTGTTCACAATTTGATTTTCTCATGTAAGATAAGACACCAGGTTTGCAAGTGCATTCCTAGCATAAAAGGTTTTTCTGTTCACAATTTGATTTTCTCACATAAGATAAGACACCAGGTTTGCAAGTGCATTCCTAGCATAAAAACACCGGCTCCAATCCAATTACCAGGTTGGCAAGTTTCAAAGTCCCTGCATTGAACATTTTTTCATAACTTGTTAGATTATAATTGAAAAAACCCAGAGAACACTCAGTCATTCTTGACACCGACAAACTCGGTACTCTCCTCTCCTAGGACAATGAAAATTTTCTTGTTGTACCATACAAAACACCGACAAATAGCTCAGGAATTCCTTGATGCAATTAATAATATGATCAACTTAACTCTTGATGCAGTTAACCCAGAAAGAAAATTCCCATAACGATGCACATCATTTCACATCCCAACCTTCACAATGAAGATGTTACTTCCACCAGATATGATCAAACAGGAACACGCATGCATGTGCGCGCGCACACACAGCGCAGTGCAATACATCTTCACCAAAACAAAGTTAAATATCTATGTCATCAACTACTTCTCAGATGAGGTGATAAAAAACATCTCGAGTCCACTACACATCCCAGGAAGCACAGGTACTTCGCGTCCTTCCATCACAAACATTACAACATGATAGAGCCAAACTACTACATACATGGCTTAATTCTGAAACCTAACCCATCAATGGAGAAAGCTCAAGGACGACGCCGCCATCCAGTGCATCTTTATCAGCGGAGAAAGCCCGAGGACGACTGCACCATCCAGTGCATCTTCATGAGCGGAGAGAGCCCGAGGACAACGACGCCATCCAGTGCATCTTCATCAGCGAAGAAAGCACGAGGACGACGGCGCCATCGTGTGCATCTTCAAGCCCAAACTGCGTCAACTTCTGCAGCACCGCTTGGCAAGAGAAAATGACCGGTGTCGTGCGCGATGGAGATTTTCCATCATGTCCGATAGGTTTGATGGACGAAAGGAGTATCTTCCCGAGGAATGCAATCTGGGTGGACATAAAAAGACCAGTCTAGTGCAGAGGCAATGTAATGCATCAGAGGAATGTTAGATTTCTCAGCAGTAAGCCACACAACAATTCTCTTGTGTCAAAGGGAATTTACAGGAATTAACAAGACAACATCTTCCCCTAAAAACAATGCATACTTATTCACCAGCCTAGGAATGCAAAATGCTCGTTCCAGTTCCACACAATGAAAGTTAAGTGTTGGACCTGATCAAGACAAGACAAAATTGCCATAGATAGGCTCACTTGTGTGACCAGCAGAAGAATTTTCGCTACAAGATCTCATATTGGCTTGTCAAATCTCATACTAGACAAATTGTTGGACACTAGTGAAAACAAGCAACATCTCCGGGTAATTGACGACCGGGACACGCAGGACATGAGAGAGAGAGAGAGAGCAAAGAGAGATACCTTGACGATCTCCATGGCGTCGGCAGCGGGGTCGGAGCAGCTGCTGCGTCCATGGAAGAGGCGGCACACGGTGGTCTACGCCTGAGGACACCAACATTATCAAGTTAGTATGTGTCGTTAGTATCACCCTGAAGATAAATCTGCTGCAGAGTTTTCAGTTTTCTGAAGAAAGAAGGAACTAAAAGTTTCAGGTTTCTGCAGTTTAGTCGTCTCTGAACATAAATTGCAGCAAGCAAGCAAGCAAATATGGATGGGCATGAGAGGGAGTAAGGGCCACTGATGGTGAATGCTGAACTAGGATGAGCAGAGCCTGCACTCACCACCCACATAGAAGGCAATGACAGAATCCCTTCCCCTGGCACGAGCTTCGGATCAGCGGTGGCATATGTTCTTGCCTATTGAGGATCCTCCATGGACAAGGGAAGGTGTCACCAGACCACCGCAGTCCAATTAGTGCTATACGGCCTGCACAAGGATCACACGAGACATGCATGGTGAATGCTACAGAAAAACAAGACAAGTGTTTGCTCAATACAGAAAAACAAGACAAGCGTTTCCTCCATCGTGGGACCAGCGGCGACCCGGGAATAAGCAGACCCGGAGGAGCGAAGCGGCGGTCTTCTAGGTCAAATCGAAACCACCACACAAGCACTTGACAAAGCAGCATCACAAGCTGCCAGAATGCAACATCACAAGCACTTGAGTTACAGTCAAGACCGTCGACAAAAGGGAACGTCAGGCCATAGTAAGGTTGCTGCGATGGTGATTCGATAAAACATCACATACTTTTCTGTACATAGGGCTCCTCTTTTCGTCCTTGAGGGAGTTCCTCTCCTCCACCAAATCCGTCATCTCCTCTTTCAAAACATTGTTATCAGCGGGATGGAGTGCTCCTTCCCTGAAGCGGGCGTCTGGAACGGCGGTTCATATCATGTCCTCAATGTCCTGCACTCCACCTTGGTCATCATTGAGGGTCTCTGTTGGGCAAACATCAACGTCAAAGCAGAGAAATGGAGTCACACCAATGGACATGGCAGCATTTAAGAAATGGAAATACATAACTAGTACTCCCTCTGTAAAGAAATATAAGAGCGTTTACATCACCGCTTTAGTGATCTAGACGCACTTATATTTGTTTACAGAGGGAGTATATGTGATAGTGTTACCAGTGCAAGAGAGAGAAATTGCAATCTTACGCAGTTTGAATATCATGTTATCTTACTATTACAAGTGTGTGTTATTATAAACGACATGGCAGGCAGCTCAGGTCTGCACCTGTCATCATTTTGCCCATACATATACATACATACAGCAAGAGAGGCAAAACTTAGCAGATTGGAAGGCTTGTTGTACAGGGGCGTGATCACAAACGAAATAGTAGAGTAGTATTTCAGGATGGTGCTATATATTCTGTAGCAAACAAAGTTGTACGCTCCATACAAAGTGATGTAATAAGACTAGACATAATTGCCATAGAAAGGCTAGCATGTGGGAATCGCTACAAGAGCTCATGTTGTCTTGTCAAATCTCATACTGGGCACACACACACAAATTGTTGCACTAGTGAAAACAAGCAGCATCTATGGGTACGTAATTGATGGCCGGGAGACACACGACATAAGAGATACCTTAAGGAGCTCCATGGCGTGGACGCCCATGGAAGAGGCGGCACACAACAGTCTGCGCCTGAGGACACCAACATTATCAAGTTAGTATGCTTGGTTAGTATCATCAACCTGAAGATAAATCTGCTGCAGAGTTTTCAGTTTCCTGAAGAAGGAAGGAACTAAAAGTTTCAGATTTCTGCAGTTTTGTCTGTCTGTGAAGATAAGTTGCAGCAAGCAAGCAAGCAGGCAAAATATGGAGTATCAAGTTTCCTAGTGCTCCCTCAAATTGTAAGATTTGCTATGCATGCTCGTGTCAGTATTTTATTTTAGTTTTTGAAGGAATTTGCTCATGTGAAGATTTCGGTATGAGATACATGGAGCTTTTTCAGAGTTGTTTTTTTCTTTCTGTAATACATGTGAAGACTTGGGTATGAAAAATGGAGCTTTTTTCATAGTGAAAAGTGATCTTTTTGGTGTCGTTTTGTTGTTGCTCTAATCGGCATGTATCTCATACTGGAAGACTTTGGTAATTGATGGTCGGGACATGAGAGAGAGCAGACTGAGTTACCTTGACGGTCTCCATGGCGTCCGCAGCGGCAGCGGGGTCTCGGAACAGCAACATTACCAAGTTAGTATCAACCTGAAGAATAATCTGCAGAGTTGTCAGTTTTTCTGAAGAAGGAAGTAAAAGTATGAGATTTTTTGTAGTTCTGTCTAGCTCTGTCCGAATACAAGTTGCAGCAGCAAGCAAACACGGATAGATGGGCATTGACAAGCAGAGCAGAGCATACCTTCCATGGCGACCTGGGAAGAAGCAGAGCCTCCTTGTATGCCTGCGCGCTTGATGCATCAGGGAGTGCAGCGGAGGACCTCCATGTCCTTGGAGAAGACCGGAGTTGTTGGTGAGCCTTCCATGGCGTCGTCCTGCTCCTCCTGGTAATGGTCATGGAGACGGGGGTGGGTCAGAGAGGGAGAAGAGACCAGACCGGTGATGGGTTGGGATGGGATGAGATGGGTGAAGAGGAGGGATTCGTACCCATGGCTGCGCCTCCTGCCTGCGGATCCTGATGGCCGCGGGCTAGGGTCCATGGCTTGGCTCCTCCGCCGCCGCCGCCTCTCCTGGATCTTGGAGGAGGATGGTGCCGTGGATCTTGGCACGCAGCTCGAGCCGGGGACATGCCCACGACCCTATCCACGGGGATTGGGAGGGGTTGCGCGCGGTAGCCGCGAATCTGGCCGGAGAGGAGGAAGGACCGGAGTGAGGGGGTGTCGGCGGTGTGCTGCGTGCCGCCGAAACTCGCCGGAATCGCGGGGGCGGCGAGGGGAGAGAGATGGGTGGGGGATGGGAATGGGATTCGCCTCTTTTCAATATTATCTTTCCTTTCCTTTTCTCTTGTCTTCAAAACTTACTTTTGAGCAAGGAGACACAAATTTTGAGAGACGAGCGCGCGTAAATGCAGCGGACTCTTAATTGGTCAATGGACTTTACCCATGGATCGACACTGTCTATTTAACCAATCTCGTTCGTCCATCGACATCTGACGGCCCCCAGAATCGATCGTGGGGAGCTGGCCGGAAGGAAGAAGCACAGATATGCTTGGGATGGATCTCCATGGTCTTTGCCCCATCTCGTCCCCCCGTCCGTCGACATCGGGTGGCCCGCGGAATCAATCGTGAGCAGCTGGCGGGGATGGATCGGTGGGAGTCTCCCTCATTGGTCGGTAGCGATTACCCACGGATCGATCGCCTCTCTGGCCAATCCCAGCCATGCGCCACATCCAAACATACGTGGGGGTTTCGTTTCGGTTGTTGCTCCATCATCGTGAATGGTCGACCCACTGATGGATGCCTGGCGTGGGGCGGTGGCGATGTGTTCAATCCATCGAGAGATGGTCATAGCTAGTCGCGGCGACATGGGTCACAACACGTGTCTCTCGCCTAAGTCTATGCATGTATGGGTCACAACATGTGTCTCTGGCCTAAGTATGTATGTACATGTTTTTATTTATTTATTCTCGATCTGAAAAAAATAAGAATGGATAGATGTGCTCGCTTCCATGAAAAAAAATTGATGGTGCAGCAAGCAAGCAAGCAAGCAGTCCGCGCGCGTGGGCGAATTATTCTACGTGATATAACAAAGGGATCAAGCCAAAGGGATAAACTGCAATTAAGCCAAAGGGATCAAGCAAATACTTGTATCACACAGGGAAGGTGGTTGAGTAGTGCTGTCCTGGACCTCATCCCTTCCCCTCCTCCTCCTCCTCCTCCCTCTCCCAGTCGTACCTCTTCTTTACTTCCTCTACCTGTCACAGTTGCAAGTAAATTGGAAGGCTCTGTTTTCATTGCAAATCACAGTTGCTCTCTACTCCAGTTTCTAGCACTCTTCTTGTATCGTACTACTTGTCATAATGTACTATATCAATAAGATGCTTCATTTACAATGTATTGTACTGGAGGCTACTCCATTTATAATTTACTATGCTTCTAATAATGTATATCATTACTAGCGTCGAGTATTGTATTTACACCAATGGAAATAAGATTACTGCATTGATACTTACTGCTTCTTTTTCGCTTATCTACTGGTTTTTGCTATGATGGTAATTTTATTTCCATAGTTACTAATAATAAATATTTTTTTTTCATTTCTTAATAAATCTAACCAACTCTCAGGTATATACGCATGTCTCAACTACTCCCTCCGTTTCTAAATATAAGATTTTTTAGAGATTACAATAAAGAATACATATGGAGCAAAATGTGTGAATCTACGCTATGAAATACGTCTATATACACCCGTACGTAGTCCTTATTGAAATCTCTAAAATGTCTTATATTTAGAGACGGAGGGCGTAACAAGACTATCCTATGACCGAGTTGACCCCTAGAAACCGGATTCCCATTTCAAAAGCCTCCCGTGCATGAAAATTTTACCCACAAACATTGAGTCCTAAACTTCTTTTTTGGGTATATATTGTAGAAAGAATAGAGAGGAAGGTTGACAAAATGAGGTGGGTTCTATTGTTGTATCGCTTGAGCCCCGTGGACGTATTTATAGGAGTACATGATCAACTTGGAGTATAAGACAAGTTAGAACAAATCCTAATATATCCTATATTTTCTAATAATCACAATACTCAACATCCCTCCACAGTCACAAAGGTAGCGACGCAGACGGTGAGACAGGAGAAGAATCCTAAGGTAAGCCGATGGACACCATCCCCCCTCCCTAGTCGTAACGATCGATGCATAGCAGAAGATGTGGCTGGAGTGAAACCGATGAGATTGCTCCATCAAGTCGTCCCTTTGTGCCGATGTCAATCTAACCGAGAGCGTAGGATGGTGTATCCATGTTTGAGGTAGCCATGCGAGGGATGACATGGTCGATGTCAACTCGGGGTGGTCGATGTTGAGTTAGTCGCCATGGCGCCGCAGGCGCAAGGAAGCGCCGTGGTAGTCTTCGGAGCAGTGTTGTCGAGGTAGTGGTGCACCGGGAAGAAGACGGTGTTGATGAGTTGTCACGCTAGGTTTGTCAAGGCCAGGGACACGTCATGGACGAAGGCACGCGTCGGTGTTGCCAGCCTCGGGCATGCTAGACGGACGAACTCGATGTTGACGAGGCGCCACACCAAGCTTACCAGGCCCGAGGACACATCATGAACGAAGGCACACGTCGGTGTTGCCAGCACTTGGCATGCCTAGATGAGGATCCGCACGAGTTATATGCCACTGTAACACCCCTATGTAAGGAGCTAAAGTGATCATCATAAGCTACTTTGATTAACTAGTCTTGATCAACGTTGATTCATATCTTATTTAAATTCCACTTTAAATCAAATTCAAATTGTAAGAGGAATTAAGAATTTCAGAAATAAGAAAACTAAAAAGTTCACGCAATGGCAAATAATCATTGAATAATTGTCATGGTGAAACCAATATTTTATATAAAGTAATTAAATACCTAAAACAATTAAAACACGGTGCAAAACAATATTTTAATTGCTTTTAAAGTTATAAGAATTCTAAAGTAATTTAAAAGCCTCCCAAACTTTTCCTGGCATTGTCCAAAATTGCACTTTAAATAATGGGCGAAGTTCCTACTTTTACTAAACCTATTTGCTATTTAAAATAATTAAAAAACAGAATTAAATAAATGAAAACAGAAAAATAAAAATAAAAAGAAATAGAAAGAAAAGTGGCACTGTGTCGGCCCAGCCCACCGATCGTGTTGGCTTCAACATAGCTACAGTGGCCGACCGAGGGCACGAGCGCCGCTCGTCCCCGTCGGACCACCTCATCAGTTTCGCCGTGGGAGGATAAGTCCGCCACCCACACGGCCCCTCGGACTCCTCCCCTCTCACTCACTTACCCCCTACTAGATCCCCCCTCTTCCTTTAGCTCCCTGCGTCGAACTGGAGAAGCGCCCGATGCGACCGTCGCCGACGCCCCGTCGATCCCGCGGCCATCTTCACCCCTGCGCCTCCCCGTCATGTCATAGAGTGCCGCTGCACGCTACGCCGCATGCTACCTCGAGCTGGAACTGGGGACCCCTGCAATGCCGCCCCGACCTCTTCTTCCTCCTTGGGCACCACCGCAGTCCCCATCGATTCGGCGCCATGAGCCTCCCCCGAGCCCACGTTTGCACCTCTACAGGCTCCCCGTGAGCTTCCGCTCGGATCCCCTTCGTCTCCCCCATCCTTCCGCGCCATAGCTCGCCTCGCCGCCATGGCCGCACCCAATGCCGCGGTAGAGCTCGCTGCCGTGGCCACTGCTCGCGTCCGAGCACAGCATCGTGCTCAGCTTCTCCCTAGCAACCCAACGCCACCATCCACTGCCTTTGTCGTGCCCCGTAGCGACGAACCCGAGATCACCCGAACGCCACCACCACCGCCGATGATGTTCCGGTGAACTCCCACCATCTCAGCCACTCCCACTGACACCAAACAATGCGACATCGCTTGCTCTTTTGAACGAGCCAACCCACGGGGCCGGAGACTCCCTGTGCGCATATTCCGGCCAACTACGGCACGTCACCACCTTGAAATCGAGTCGCTGGAACCCCTCTAGCACCGCCACAGATATGGCTGGCTTGGGGCCCACCCATGTGTCACTGCCAGTGGGCCCCAGGGGCCTAGCTGACCCGTTGACCCCGGTCAACTGTGCTAACTGGGCAGCACAGTCACTGACTGGTGGGCCACCCACCTAATTAACTAAAATGTTAATTAATTTAATTGGTTAAATTTAATTAGACACTGACAAATGGGCCCTAATAACTAATTAGCTTAATTAGTTAAATTGAAACCTATTAATTTTTATTGAGTCACTAACAATGGGGTTCCACTTGTTAGGTTGACTAGTCAACTGCCAATGTTGACTACTCACTGGGCTTTGACTTGCCCCACATGTCAGCCTATGAAGCACATCATAACATTTAGTATTTAATGTATTTTCGAATTAACTTAATTACAATTTTTTTGGAAAATCATTTAAACTCCAAAAAATCATATAAAGTAATATATAACTGAAATGAAAATAAGTTATATATGAAAATTTCTAAGAAAAATATAAAAAATCCAAAAATGATATCCACTCATCTGTCCCATAACTGCCAAACGCTGGGAAAACATTTCTAGATGTTTTCCCGCTTCGTCTGTAACGTGTAGCACTATGTTAGATCACCGCTAGGTCAGCATATTTCCATGTCATGCATCATGATGCATTTATTTGCTTTATATTTGTTGTTTCTCCCCCTCTCCTCTCCGGTAGACCCCGAGACTGACGATGGTCCTAGGTATGACTACACACCTGACGATCAGCCCTTTTTCACAGAGCTTCCAGGCAAGAAAAAGCCCCTTGATCATTCCTATATCGCCCATACTTTCTCTCTCATGCTTGCATTCGATTTTGCTAATGTTGTTGATAACTCCTATTCTGATGCATAGCCTGCTTTTGTAACCTGCGGTTGTTACTTTACCTGATATCCTATATGCTTAGTATAGGTTGGTTAGTGATCCATCAGTGACCCTTCGCCTTGTCCCTGTTGCCCCCACTTTATTACCGAATGAATCGATCAATGTGATCGACGTACTGAGACCAACACATCACTGCACCCCCCCCTTAGTTGTACAACTCTGTAGAGATACTATCGAGTGCCGAGGGTGATACCTCGAAATGCACTCCTGATAATATCTCTATAGTGTAGCTAATCGGTTGTGGATTATGGAGGGTGATTCCTCCTTCACCACTCCCAATATTGACTCTGTCGTGCAGTTCTTCAAGTGTGAACCTACCGAGGGTGATTCCTCCAAGTTCACCTTGATGGTTACATCGAGTGGGAATCGATCGAGGGTGATTCCTACAATTCCTCCTTGGTGTTATCGACACACACTTACCTTTACCTGTTCCCGTCAACTGTTTCTGTGGGACTGAAGGGACAGGTGGTACCACCCCAGTAGAGGTGGACCTGAGTTCCTGATAGTCTCTTGTGACTGAGGATGACCTGGAGGGTACCTGTGAGATAATTACGAGGCACGGCCGGGCATTCTTGGCCCTTGCCGTAAGTTCGAGAGACAGAGCAATAGGACCATGGATCATGGATCATTGATCCTCTCCGCGCTCTCCCAAGACACTAATTGATTTGGATATGTGCACTGTTCTATAATTCATCCGATTAATCAGTAAATTGGCTAGTTAATCGCTACTCATCAGGTGGCCGAATCGAATAACACCTATTCATCATGTTAACTTGCCAGTCCGATTAAATGGTCTATTAGACCAGTTAAATGGTCTGTTAGACCGATTAGTCGGTTGTTAGGCCGATTAATCGATGTCGGCCCGCTAACTCATGGGCATACAAAGCCCAATTATTTGGCCCGTAACCCTTCTCAGCCCATACAAAGCCCGATTATTTTATTAATGTCAATTGTGCTAATAATATGCAAAGCCCCAAGCTTGGGGATGCTAATTTTTATACGTCCACTACTTTTTGCAATTATCATGATTCGGGTGATTATTCTTATGATATTGAAAGTTTATTTAAGCCTCATGATGAATATCGTTGTGATAATATTGAAAATGGGTTTGGAAGATTGTCAGCTCTAGGTAATAATGATCCCACTAATTTGTAGAATGATCCCAAGCTTGGAGACGCGACAATAGTAGTGTGTCGTGATGCAGAAGGAAACTACCTCAGCAGCTCTTCCCTGGCGTAACCAATGTAGCATTTTAGGATTATTTGTTTTCATAAGAGCAAGTACAATAGCAGGCTTATAGCCTGCTTACATGGCAATTTTGTCGACATGGAGAAGAGAGACATGAAAAAGTAAGCGGAGTGGGCTCCCATGCAAGAGCCTAACTATATGCGTGCTTCAAGGCAGATGCAATAAATACGAAGAAAGAGATAGAGAGAAGATGAGGAAAAATAGTAATCTTATAGCCAACCTTATAGCTAACCTTATTGTATGAGTGACTATATGAATTGGCTATAAATGATATGACAACATCTTATAGCTAGCAATTTGTTGTATTATTAATCATGCTCTAATGTTCCTAATGCATCAATACGAAGAGAGTACTAGTAAAGCAGTGACAAGTAATGTGGATAGAAGAGAGTAACGCAATTTCAAAAATATGACAACAACCTCATTAATGATAGCATGTGGCTATCTAGCCAGGGCCGAGTAATAAATGAGGTCCATCAGAGAGTTCGCTGGCACGTTACGAGTTCAGATTTATTTGTTGAGCACCTTGCGAACGATCAATCACCATACTCCCTTTAAATTGTCAGTTTACATATCAATTTTCATGCATTTTCACCACCAAAGGGATTTTAGACACGTTTGGTTTAATGCCCAATTAATTAGGGCGTGACAACCGCAATCAATCCCACAAATTTCTCTCCATGCAGGTGTGTATGCGAGGTAGAATAAATGCATGCATGTGTGTACGTGTTAATTTCCCCAATTGTTAGGCGCCGTGGTATAACCATAGATGATATTTTTCAGTTTAATCGCTAATCACTTTGGTTTCAGAGATTGTTGAAGCGCGTCGGACTGTGACAAGAGAGTATTTCACGCCTGTCCATGCACAGGATTTTTTATACTATCTATGTCTTGGTTACAGGTCACCGTATTTTGGGTCATTTCTTAATCATGATTTGAACTAATAAAATCTAAGCTATACATTAAAAAATAATATCATTGGAAACTACATTCAAATATGAATCCAACAATATTATTTGATTTGTTGTGACATGCATTGACAATTTGCTAGTCAAATATGTGATTAAATTTTGACTTAAAATATGGGAGGGACTAATAAACCCTACTCCAAAGTCGAAAGTATTTTTTTGCGCCTACTCAAAAGTTAGCGATACTTATTTTCACAACCGTCTATAGGTGAGCAATAAAGGTGCAATAAAGACCGTCCCATCCCCTGTATCAGCCAAACATTGAATTATATTATAATGGCATCTATGCAGCTCAACTACCGCGTGCCAAGCCCATGCGTGAGTAAATACGGCAGGCGCAGCTCAATCCATCAAGCCATGGCAGACTTGCTCCTCCTAACCCTGCTTCCCTTGGCTCTCCTCTTCCTCCTCCTCCACCATGCATCGCCAATCAAAGCCCTTCTCACGAGGGCCAAGTCGGTTCTGGCACCGGAGCTCTCCACGGTGTGGAAGCCACAGCCAGCTAGCATCTTCGTCACGGACCCCGAGACGGCGCACAGCCTTCTCGTGCGCGGCAGCGCCGGTGGCTCCTTCTCCAACCGCCCACCGTCCATTTCTCCCAGCGCCATCCTCTCGCGCCGTCAATACCAGAACATCACCTCCGCTCCCTACGGTGAGCACTGGCGCGCCATTCGTCACAACCTCACATCGGAGGTCCTCCACCCAACGCAGCTCCACCGGCACGCGTCAGCGCGCCGCCGTGCACTACATGGACTCGTCGTGGACCTCGCCGAGCAGAGGAAAAACGGCGTGGTTCACGCGGCGGAGAGCATCCGCTACGCTATGTTTGGCCTGGTGGCCAACATGTGTTTCGGCGACGACATCGACAATAACCGCGTCCGTGCCATGGCCGACGCTCAGAGTGACCTCGTCAAGTCCCTATCTACGGCGCGCGTGTTCGCGCACGCGAAGCTCCCCGCACTGACCAGGCTCATTTATCGTAATCGGTGGAAGAAGCTAGCCGCCCTGCGACAGCAGCAGGAGCAGACGTACCTACCACTCATCGACTCCCGTCGCGGCCGGCACCGGCGACCCAGCGAGACGCCGGTGTATGTGGACACGCTCATCGATCTCAAGATGCCGGACGACCACAGTCAGGACCCAAGGCGGCATCGAAGAAGGCTGTCCGATGGTGAACTCGTCGGCATGTGCTCCGAGTTCCTTGGTGCTGGAACTGAAACGACAGCATCAGCGCTGCAGTGGATCATGGCCAACTTGGTGAAGCGTCCTGACATACAGGAGGCCGTCCGGAAGGAGATCAATGCCGTCGTGGGTGCGGACGCCGAGGAAGTCAGCGAGGTTGTTCTTGGGAAGCTGGAGTACCTGCACGCTGTGATCATGGAGGCACTCCGGCTGCATCCGCCGACGTCTTTTGCATTCAGGCAGGTGATGGAAGAGGATCATGTGGTTCACAATGGCCGGCGTATTCCAGTGGGCACAAAAGTGTAATTCCCACTGGCTGCTATAGCACGAGACAGGACAGCGTGGGATAACCCTGACGAGTTCAAGCCACAACGGTTCCTGTCCTGCAAGGATGCATCCCAAGGAACCGACGGCACGATCAAAATGATGCCTTTCGGCGGTGGTCGGAGGATGTGCCCTGGTAGGGGTGTCGCAATGCTGCACTTAAGCTACTTCACCGCCAACCTTGTGAGGGAGTTCCGGTGGAGGGAGGGAGAAGGTGAGCTTGCTGTCGATCTCCAGCCGCATGTTGAGTTCTTCACTGTCATGAAGCGGCCATTGCGTGCTCACCTAGAGCTTGAAAGGACAGAGATCAAAACTAGTTAATTAGCTGGGCTGATCAAGGTTTCTTGGTTGTACTGTGTTTGCTAAATGCTAATAACGAACCATATGAATGTTTTTTGAGCGCCAGTCGATTCCTCCCCTGTACGCACGCTAAGTGTCGAGCGAAGACGAAGCGTGGCCTGCGAGGACTTGCCAAGAATGAATCGGAGCAGGCAACAAAGCCGCTACGTCGTAGGCGGAGGTGAGATAGAGGCTTTACTAGTTTGGGTGATGGGCGGTTCCCGGCATAAAGAACAAATGGAATACATGATTATGTTATCGGTTAATGCCGTAATAGTTGTGGTTAAGTCAGCAATTCCTCAACCCATGCACTTGAGCAGGCTAGGTATTTCTTTTATGAACATTATTATGAAGATCATTAATATTGTTAACCATTAAAAACACTTTGTCAATAGGGAAAAATAATATATGCATGATGAATGTTATGCATATTTATAATTCCGTTTAACATTTGTAAATCCACCAATTAAATCATGCTCCTACCTTTAAAAATAATCCAGGACCTATAATGTACATGTTATTTACATAAATAGTAAGATATTTTAAATTAATCAATCTGGATACAAAAGCATATATTAATGTTTGTAGCTTAGCTACCCCATAGTGTGCGATGCTCCCTATTTATATCCATGCAAAAGCTTATGCAGTAGGATACATGATCTGTGGCAGATGAAACTAGCTCCAATACACTTGTTCAAGTTTTGTTGTGTACAACACCCATGGCAGATGAAACTTGTCAATCTCTACTTGTCGAGTTGACAGTCATGTCAATGCGAAAGAAGGCATAGCTGTCAGCTTGTCACCCTAAAATCTGAGCATGTTGACAATGGAGGTAGGTGAATTCGTGATAGAAGAGGAAGAAGAAAATAATAATTGTGTTATATCAAAGTATACAAATGAGCTTTGTTTCTCAAAATAAACATCCTGAATTCTACAAGGATAAAAATAGCAACAAATAAACCAAAGTGATCGTCTTAGTAAATTCTATTTTGTTTACTAGGTTAATGTCACGCTTGTGGCAGGGAAGGGATAGGACACATCACATGCATATCCATTATCCATGATGCAAGTGTATGAACATGCGTGAAGGATGTGGGACACCGAAGAATTAAGTAAGGCTCTAAAGTGTGGGCTATAAATTGGCCTATACATCATTCTCAACATGGTGCAGAATGGCCAGACTGTCTTAGCTATACCTTTGCTGGTTTGTCAGGTCATTATAACGGGTAGATGCAGGTTAGTTAATACAGATGGATGCAACGCTACTCCTATAGATATTATAATATGTGAGATCGATCGGATGTGTACTTGTTTGAATGGTTATTCTTGCTTGTCAAGCCACTCTTTATTTGTCTTTTCACATTCATAATAGCTAAACATCAGTCGCCTGAAAATCCAATTTGGTTTGTTCGATTTTCGCTAGAAGGAAGCAGGTGCCAGAGGGAAGGAAGAAGCAGCTGCTGACTCGCCGGAGTGAAGGAAGGAGCTCCCTAGGAGGCTACCCCATCATCTATCGTTGATGAAGGGGGGAGGTAGGGGTGGCAGCACGGCGGTGGTGCAAGTTCGCCGGAGAAAAAACTGGTCATTGCCGGGGCTGGAGGGATGGCAAGGGGCAGCAGCATGTCGGTGGGAGGAGGATGAGGGGTGGGCGGGGCGGTGAGGCTGAGCAGGAGCGCCGCTGGCCGCGGGTGGTGGTGGTCGACGGTTCGGTCGGTGGTCCATCTGGCGGTTGGATGGAGAAGAAGAAAGTTGTCTGGAGGATAAAGAAGTAATCTGCACCGCCTGTTTTCCATCCCATGGCTGAAACGAAATCAAAAGAACATAACTGAAAATTTAGTCGACTTACCACTAGCCATTCCCTTCTACATTCTATGCAGGGCCGGCCCTGAGGGGGGGCAGAGGGGGCGGCCGCCCCGGGCCCCCAGGATGCAGGGGCCCCCACCCAGGGTACATATACATTAGCCAGCTAGGCTAAGCCCACTACGCACTAGGACATGGGCTGAACATGGAGACGCAGGCTGTGTCTAGCCTAAGGCACACAGCGGCTCGTTCCTCGACTCCTCATCCGATGTGTAGCTTGTAGCTGTAGCTTTGACCGCATGCCTGTTTGGATGCCTAATTATTCCCTTCCGAGTTGGTCAGATCTAATCGCGAGTTCGCTTCTTCAAGAGGATCGCGATCCTAATCGCGAGTCGCCGTTTTATCGGCGACCTTCGCTCCCCAATCTCCACTGGAGATGTCATCCGTCGTCGCCAAGCGTAGACATACATCCAATCCAGACCGCATCCTCCAACAGATCCCAGGTTTTAATTACTAGTATTCCCTATCAGCTAATTAAGTAATTTATCTTTGCATACATGATGCCTATATTGCGCACAGCAAAGTGTCCTGTGTATTGCTATGGATCCAAACTTGACTGATACTTGTTCAAAAACTTTTTAAAAAACCTGGTTTTGTTAGATATATTAGTAAAAATATGTTAGGTTTCACCCAGTGTATATATCATTTCTGTTACCATAAAAAAATGTTGTGCTAATCGCTAAGCTAATGAACTGCTGCAATGCAGGGAGATGATTTTGAAAGCGAGCTTGGTTCAGGGTCTTCCATTCATGTTCTATCAGGGCAACAGTTTTGGTAATGGCCACTTCACTTGTCACGTTGTACTCATT
>NW_021179211.1:0-3834 GCF_002162155.2 Triticum dicoccoides | reverse complement strand
TTTTTTTTTTTTGATTTGTGGCTCCTTTGGCCGCAGCTTAAGCGACACTATCTAATGTTGGTGATGGATTCGGTTACTGTCAGTGTCACCTAGACCTATCTCGGTTGGAAGCCATATCAGTTAGGTTGCCTCCACTAGGTGGGTACTGAAGATTGCTAGCCGGCCTCCGTTGTCGACGAGCAGGATGACAATCATAACAGGTTGAATCGTACGATCCCGCGTTCTCCTGATGCCCTACCTACTGCTGGTGAGTTTCTTGTGTGGTTCCCCATTTTCATGCTGTAAATTTTGCGTGCTCATCTGTTTCCTCTCAACGTTGGAATAAACTTTAGACCGGCCCCTTTAATGGACCGACTTGTGGCCAAATTTGGTGTTTGACCCTTTTGCGACAGTTTAGCCAAATATGGCCCTACTTTAGAATTTTTTTGACATCTGACCCTTTTCCTACCGTCCAGGTCGATGGCGGTAGCATATAAGAGCCTACCGCTGAGGCCCTTGGCGGTACGGGTGCACACCGTACCGTAAATAGTTTCTAAGTATCACACACATTGCCTGTACCCATCTACCGCCAGGCACCTCTCGGCGGCAGGGGTGCACAGGCTACCGCCAATCTGTTTGGCGGTAGGGCTGCACTGCGCTAACATGGATAAGTTGCCTACCACAAAGGACCTCGGCGGTAGGCTGGTATACCCTGCCGCCATCGACCCCGACGGTAGAAAAAGGGTCAGATCCCGAAATTTTTCCGAACCAGAGTCAGATCTAGCTAAACTTTTGCAAAAGGGTCAAAACATCAAATTTAGCCCTGACTTGCCGAGGTCATCCTGTGGCACGGTGTACGAGGTCACAGTCATGATCATCTCTTTTACATGCATTGTATCAAGTACGCCATGGCTACATCCACACGGGCATGTACGAGGATCAACATGTCATCAAAGCACACACTACATCCATAGGAACCCTTGGTGATAGGTTTAGCTACACTCTGTTCAGAATTTTTACTACTGTATATTCTGTTGGTGATGGATTCACTTAGCTCGGTTGCAAGCTATCAGTGGAGATAGAAGATGACATTCTCGACCAGTTGCACGGCACGGTTCTGCATTCTCCTAATGGTGAGCTTTTTGTGAGGTTCGCCACTTACGTGTTGTAATTCTGCATGTTCATTTGTTTCCTCTCTTTGTTTGGCATGAATATGTTTTCCTCTCTTTGTGCAGAGTAATCCTTTGGAAACCCACAAAACCCACAAGTGAAATGTGTAACGTGGTTTTGTTAGAAATGGTCATAGTAGACTGCCTTATGGACTGATTTGCTGAGGTGTTCTTCACATTGTATTGATACACCACTGACACGTCCACATGTGCATGCACAGACGGTCATGATTATCTGCTTACACATGCAAGCAAAGCACACCCCATCCCCATCCACACGAAGCCTCTTCCAGTCTTCCTTGAGTCAACTGTAAGCTTGTTACCATTGGTATATATATGCAGTAGGATGCCAGAATTTCTCTAGTGCAAAGTGCCGTGTAGAACTGTAGACTGATCATGGGCATCTTCCCTATGATTTTCTCTCTATTGGTACTCAGGTCACTAGGAAAGCCAATAGCTCTGGTATCTGGAGGTGTAACAAGCCATCGGAGCCCCGAAGGGAACTGGGCGCAACCATCCCGTGCCGGTGCCACGCTGCATGGCTGCCTGAAGAGCTGCGGCAAGCTGAGCTTCACGTACTCCCTCCGTTCCAAAATAGATGACCCAACTTTGTACTAACTTTGTACTACAGTTAATACAAAATTGGGTCATCTATTATGGAACGGAGGGAGTATCCCTTTGGCATCGGATCCAGGTGCTCGCGCGGGCCTGACTTCAACCTCATTTGCAACGACACCGCTCATCCACCGAGGCTCTTCTTGCGCGACGGCATCACCGAGATGATCAAATTTGGCAATCCTACTTTATTAAATTCAATCTGGGCCTCCGTCTCCCATACCATCCCCATACAACCTGGTGTCAGTGTCTACAACTTGTCTTTGAAACCGCCTGGGAGATCCTTCCATCTTCATTCCATTGCTCTAAAGATAACTGGCTGTGACCTGGAGGTGTACTCCATCGAAGAGAACTCCGTTAAGTCAATCTGTGCAACTGTGTGCCCAGATCCAGAAATCACGGAGATAGTAGCTACGCACAACTGTAATGGCTTTGGATGTTGTCGTGTACACATGGAAAGCTATGCCAACACTTACCAGTTGAAATTTGTCCACATCACAAAAAACACCAGCACGGGCTCGAACAAGACCTCTCCACTGTGGGATAGAATCAGCATAACTAGTGAAGGGCCGAGTGGTTTTAAGCTATCGTGGCAGATAGTTGACCAATCCAACTGTGTTGCTGCCATGCAAAACATGAAAAACTGTGCCTGTATCGGCGAGTATGCCAAGTGCATTGACAGTACAACCAATTCCTGTGACATCGACGATGCGGAGTGCATTGACAGAAGCTATGGCTACAGCTGTATTTGCAGCACTGGTTATTCAGGCAACCCCTACATTCCACATGGCTGCTTGATCGATGAAGGTAACCTTCTTTCCTAATCAGGTGGCCAAATGTGCAGCTGTTGTTAGGTAAATTTTGGACATTGATATGTGCTAACTTCTCACTGATCAAACTAGGGTATAATCCAATTCTGAGTAGAGATGATTGCACCCGTTGGTGTGGTTATACTGAGGTGCCATTCCCATTCGGCTTAGAAGAGGGTTGCTTTGCAATGAAACAGTTCCACCTCAACTGCACAGATATGACATCATCAGCTGGATTGGTCATGTTGGAGGAGAAACAGGTCATCGATATAAATATCGAGGAAGGGACCGTTAACCTCATGAATCCTGACATAAAAGGGGAACATATTGCATCTCAACATGTTCTTTTTCCTATTCCTTATGGGTCATTCTCCTCTGTGCAATGGGTTGCTGGTTATCTAAGTTGTGCGCAGGCCCGGCAGAATATGTCTGGATATGCTTGCGTGAGTATCAACAACAAGTGTGTGGAAGTAGGTGTTGAAGGGGTTGGTGTTGTTGATAGGGGTTATCGCTGCAAATGCTCAGATGGCCTTGTAGGAAATCCATACATCCAATCTGGTTGTGAAGGTACTTAATAACTCTCTAAAAAAGGTTGTATTACATTTAAAAACTGCATGTTACTCTTAGACATTGCATTTTCATTTTTCTACTTGTGGTTTGTGTTACATCCATTTAGGTTTCATTTAATACGCTCATGCACGATTTCACAATTATTGAATGATTTACTATGTTCCATGTATATATATTTTGCTGACTCGTCTTATCAAGATCTCGTTGATTCAGGTATTACAGAAATTAATAGGAAGAAACAGCAGAATCTACTGTTAGGTAAGAGTATGACTATATTATTGTTGCATTTTTTATAAATGAGATAGAACAGAAACTTAAAAGCACTTAACGCCTGCAGGTATAATTGTTGGGCTGTCCTGTGGTTTCGGTGTCCTACTTATGAGCTTCAGTGTAGTGCTTCTCACTCGTAGATGGAAAATAAATGTTCAAAAGCAACTACGGAATAACTATTTCCGAAAGAACCAAGGTCTTCTCCTAGAAACACTGATATCATCTGATGAAAGTGCAAACGAGAATACAAAGATTTTCTCATTAGAAGAGCTGGAGAAGGCAACAAATAACTTTGATCCTACACGTATCATCGGACGTGGGGGTCATGGCATGGTTTACAAAGGCATATTATCCGATCAGCGTGTCGTTGCAATAAAAAAGTCTAAGGTCATTGAGGAGTCTGAGATCAGTCAATTCATCAA
>NW_021179210.1:15326-18494 GCF_002162155.2 Triticum dicoccoides | reverse complement strand
CTTGGGCGCTGGAGCTCGAATGCGCGAGAATGGATGAGCAAGGAGGAAGAAGGCGTGGGTAGAAAAAGGTGAATCCTTATCCCTTTATATGGGCGAACAAAACTATGCGCCCCCACCAGCCTGGTAAAACTCGCTTATCCCCCAAGCACCGTAATCAATGGCGCGGTTCGGTTACCCACACCCCTATTGATGAGAATCCCGTGATAAGGGGACACGCCTCACAAAACACGCTGAGGTGGGGTGTGAAAAATGACTCGAATAAGGGCTTGGATGTGGTGTGATGTCACGCTACGGAATAGTCAGCAGATTAGATTTGGGAAAATATTATTCTCTCTACAATGGTATGTGGAACTTGTTTTGTAGAGCCAGACACGATCCTCGTGTTCAATATCTTCTATGAAGTATTTGGAGGAGGAACCCGCCTTGCAATGCCGAAGACAATCTGCGCGCCGGACTCATCGTCATTGAAGCCTGGTTCAGGGGCTACTGAGGGAGTCCTGGATTAGGGGGTATCCGGACAGCCAGACTATAACCTTTGGCCAGACTGTTGGACCATGAAGATACATGATTGAAGACTTCATCCCGTGTCCGGATGGGACTCTCCTTGGTGTGGTAGGCAAGCTTGGCAATACGGATATGTAGATCTCCTTCCTTGTAACCGACTTTGTGTAACCCTAGCCCCCTCTGGTGTCTATATAAACCGGAGGGTTTAGTCCGTAGGACAGATATACAACAACAACAATCATACCATAGGCTAGCTTCTAGGGTTTAGCCTCTCCGATCTCGTGGTAGATCAACTCTTGTACTACCCATATCATCAATATTAATCAAGCAGGAGTAGGGTTTTACCTCCAACGAGAGGGCCCGAACCTGGGTAAAAACATCGTGTCCCTTGTCTCCTCTTACCATCCGCCTAGACGCACAGTTCGGGACCCCCTACTCGAGATCCGCTAGTTCTGACTCTGTTCCTAGGCAGTAACAAATTCTATTTACCAATTTATGCGCACTATATATTCTTCTGCCATGTTCTGAATAAATAATACCTTTCCACCTTTTAAGCAGGATATATTGGATGCATAGTGAACGATCTGTATGTTACTAAGCATACCAAATTTCACTGGAAGGACTTGAAGCATGTCATAAACTTTGTTGATAATCTGACAGAGATAGCACAGCGTATGAATGCTGGATTTTGGATGGGATTAATTAGACTTGTGGTGCACACACTGAACAAGACCAATTGTGTGCACAAAACGCTGGTAAAAAGTCTTATTTTAATGTTGATGCTCAGAAACTATATATATCTTCAACAATATGTTACAATTGTTTTTATTCTACATGTCAACAGAAATTGCCCCCTGTAGCAGTTCCTGGATCGATTTCCTAATGTGGTCGAATTACACTTGTGCCTGCTTATAACGCCAAAGTGATTGCAAGGTACTGCATTTCCCGCAAAAATGGAACCATTCAAATAAACAAGTTCTCGCTTCTCATGGCAATGCATCCATGTTGGAAAATTGGAGACACTGTTCTACTCATGCTCTACCAAGGCACAGGAGGGCTCTTCCTTTTCATTGACAAGATGCCGAGTCGCCGTGATCAAGCTGCTTCCAGTGGATAGTTGTGGTTGTTGGCCCTCAGCCTCTTAAAATGCGCTAGCTCTTACTAATATGTTAAGTATGTAGATATGGACCATATGGTTGTTGGCACTTAGCCTCTTAAAATGTGATAGTTGTTACTATGTCAAGTATGTAGATATGGACTATATGGTTGTCAAAACCGTGTTACGAAGATCCTCCTTTTGTCGAATAGTGTAACCACTATATATATGTTACTCAAATGCAGTTACCCAAGTTCATAAATTTTCATGGAAAGTATTAGTATCGTACACAGTTCATTGAATTTAACCGTGTGCCCAATGTCCAGAAGGCATTTGCATATTAACTGTCCATATTGCAAATTCACGCACATGTTAACATAAGGAAACATATGTGTAACATACTAATCATCGCACACGAGTACTCGCAGACACATCGTGTGCAATATTCCGCCACCGCAAGCAACTAATTTGCATTTTCAAAGTTTTTTGTACACATAGAATCGCACATGAAGTAACTGTATTGACCATCTGTGTTGTAATTTCTCATCGCAAATAGTTCATCCGAGTCGGTTGTTTGCCACGTATCACACACATCTTGTTTACATGACTCGTTTGTGTTCTTTCGGCTCATCGCAAATAGTTCATCCATGTGAACTGTATGCCGCATATCACACACATCTTGTTAAGTTGAACCATTTATGTTGTGTTCCCTAATCAAAAATAGTTCATCTGAGTGAACTGTATGCCGTATATTGCACACACATTGATATGGCTTCCCGTTTTTGTTGTTCTACCTCATCGCAAACAGTTCGAATGGATTAACCGTGTGTCATGCATCTCACACACATTGTTATGGCTGCCCGTTTCTGTTGTTCTTCCTCATCACAGACAGTTTGAATGGATTAACCGTGTGTCCTGCATCGCACACGCAACAAAAATCTAAATTGTGTTTGATGGTTGCGCCATCGCAAACGTTTTGCACCTTTTTTGACGGTTTTTTACACCATCGTTTGCGATTATGGCATCGCACACAGTTTCGGCAAAGGGTCTCTGATCGTAGTGTCACGTTAGCAGTATCCTGCAGTAGTGAATCTTGGGTACATAGACGAACCATTCGTCCTAGCCAATGATGTGGCGCAGGTTTTCTATGTGAAGGACATGTCTACTAAACTGAGAAAAAGAAAAGATAAGGAAGCGAATACATCATACGATGAGCCAAAGCGCCACATAGTTCTTTCAAGGAAAAGAGGCATCGTGGGAGTGGAGGGCAAGATAGACATGTCTAAAGATTATGAAAAGTTTCATCAAATTCCTCCCTTCAAAGTTAAGGCTGACCCAAGCACCCTGTTAAACGATGAAGATTATCCATGGTTACTGCGCAATAAGCAAAGGACACATGCGAAGAAAAAGTGAAGATGGCTTTGATCTAGAATATCACTGCAGTTACATGTCAAGAAATGGAATGCCTTTTGTAACAGATGAGTTTTCGTCCGAAACCCTGATACTTCGGAAGGGATTGTCCATTTTGTACACAAAGTGCATCCAGCTTTTGCCGTAACCCTCTCAAC
>NW_021179210.1:10236-15236 GCF_002162155.2 Triticum dicoccoides | reverse complement strand
TTTTAGCACATGCTATGTGGGTGAAATGATGATACCATGCCAACTTTCAACCTTCTCAAAGTTCATTTGTAGTGCTTGTCATTTAGCTCAAAAAATTAGTAAATGCATGAAAAATACCAAGTGAAGTCGGAAAGGGTTGAAAATTGATGATGTGGCTTTGAATGGTGCATTTTGAACACACAAAACGTCTGGAGTTCAAATAAGTTCAAAAAAATAAAATCCCTTTGTAACAGATGAGTTTTCGTCTGAAACCCTGATACTTCAAAAGAGATTGTCCATTTTGTACATGAAGTGCATCCAGTTTTTGCCGTAACCCTCCCAACTTTTTAGCACATGCTATGTGGGTGAAATGATGATACCATGCCAACTTTCAACCTTTTCAGAGTTCATTTGTAGTGCTTTTCAATTTCAGGGTCATTTAGCTCAAAGAATGAACTAATAGCAAAAAGAATGAACTAGAAAACTTTTATAAAACTCTAATAGAAAAAAAGAATGAACTGAAAAGAATCAATTAAAATATATTGTTATGATCAACTAAAACAAAACTATAATATTCTTCGACAGCAAAAAGAATCAACTAAAGAGCTTTTATAAACATCTAGTATTTTTGAAACTACAATTATATAAAATTTATGCAACTAAAATTATCAAATTATTTTTTAAAAACATTAATAGCAAAAAGAATTTTCATAAAGTATTTTTTGTTCGAAACTTTAATAGCAAACTAAAATAAAAAATATGTTTTTGATTAAAATACCAATTTAAAATAACCTAAAAATTACCAAATTGAATATAATGATAAAACACACAAATATTAAATGGCAGGAAAAAGAATCACTCAAAAATCTATTTTTAAAGTAAAGTTATTCACAAACTAGTGATTTGCACAAATTTCAAAGAATTCAAATTTAAACTATTCAAAGTTGAAAACTAATGGCACTAACAGAAAGTTTATAATTTTTGTGACCTAAAGCAAAAAGAACTACTCAAAAACTATAAGTATTTAGCTGTAAGTAGAAACAAAATAAAATAAATAAAGAAAAAAATAAAACAAAAATACTGGAAAAAAAATAAAAAAATGGCCGCCTACTGGGCCACCACGGCCTGCATACGACTAGAAACCCAACACGCTAGTTGGGTCAGGATGCAGGCCCATAGCAGGCCGAGTAGGCGTACATGCAGAGAGTGTGTATAGGCCCGTAGGCCTGCATTAGAGAGGAGCTCGAAGTGGTAGGCGCAGCTGTGCTTATAAACCAGTGTCGAAGCCTCTCAGCTAGCATGGTGGGACTAAACATCCAACCGCACCGCAGCTGTGCCAGGCACAGGCCTTTGGTCCCGGTTGGTGGCTCGAACCAGGACCAATGCCACCCTTTCGTCCCGGTTGGTGCCACCAATCAGGACCAAAGGTTTCTGCTTCCCGCCCTTTGGGCTGACGAAAACTGACCTTTGGTCCCGGTTGGTGCCATGAACCGGGAGCACCCCTTTAGTCCCGGTTCATGCCACCAACCAGGACCAATGCTTTGGGTATATAAACAACACTTAGCAGTTTTCCATTCACTTCCTTCGATCTCTCCTCTCCCCCGACGGCACAGCGACCACCTCGACGCCGCCAGGCGCCAGACTGCGTCGTCGCCTCCCCGAGCACTGCCCCGACGCCCTCACCGACGCGCTGGACCTCCTCGCACACCCTCCTCCCCATCATCGCGCGCATGCCCCCGAGCATGTCGGTCTCTTGCTCGTTGCCACGTCGGCCGCCTCCAGCTAGCTCCCCCAGTGAGCTTCCCCCTTCTCCCATGGTCCCCTGCTCCCCATCGCCGCATGCCCCCGAGCCCCTTTGCTGCCACTGCTCCTCGTCGTTGGCCATTGCTAAATGACCCTCTTAAATGTGTTTTTTAATGATAGACATATGTTTTTTAGATGTGCTTTGTTTTTTCATATGAGATGAAATGAGATGAGATGAGGTGTATGAGATGTTTTGTGGAGACGAGATGAGATGTTTGTGGAATTTTTTTCATAGAAATTAGTGTGATATTTTTGTTCATGATGATCTTGCTAAAAACTCATATTAGGTTTGCTCGATGAATGTTCTCTGTTAAAACTCATATTAAGTTTGTTCGATGAATGTTCTATGTTAAAACCATTGTTCAAAAAATCTTCCAATTCAGCGATTTATCTTCTGATTTATCGCTACTCTTGGGGTGACCGATAAGATTATGCCTTATCTTCACCATTTATCACTTGGACCAATTTACCGCTATGAGAAGGGATTTATCAGGAATCTACCGATAAATTGGCCTATTCATAGCACTATTTTTGCAAAAACTACGTTTATTTGCATTTTGTGGACCTTGTTATCCTATATGTACTATTGTCCTATTTTGTTTGTCATTATACGAGGATTCAAAGGTTAGGAATCAAGGTAACACTTTTGTCCAATATTGTTTTGGTGTTCAATATAGCTGAAGGAAATATGCCCTAGAGGCAGTAATAAAGTTGTTATTTATATTTCCTTATATCATGATAAATGTTTATTATTCATGCTAGAATTGTATTAACCGGAAACTTAGTACATGTGTGAATAAATAGACAGATAGAGTGTCACTAGTATGCCTCTACATTGACTAGCTCGCTAATCAAAGATGGTTAAGTTGACTAGCCATAGACATGTATTGTCATTTAATGAATCGGATCACATCATTAAAGAATGATGTGATTGACTTGACCCATCCCTTAGCTTAGCACTATGATCGTTTAGTTTATTTCTATTGCTTTCTTCATGACTTATACATGTTCCTATGACTATGAGATTATGCAACTCCCGAATACCGGGGGAACACTTAGTGTGCTATCAAACGTCACAACATAACCGGTTGATTATAAAGATGCTCTACAGGTGTCTCCGATGGTGTTTGTTGGGTTGGCATAGATCGAGATTAGGATTTGTCACTCTGTGTTACAGAGAGGTGTCTCTGGGCACTCTCGGTAATGCACATCACTATAAGCCTTGCAAGCAATGTGACTAATGAGTTAGTTGCAGGATGATGCATTACAGAATGAGTAAAGAGACTTGCCGGTAACGAGATTGAACTAGGTATTGAGATACTGACGATCGAATCTCGGGCAAGTAACATACCGATGACAAATGGAACAACGTATGTTGTTATGCGGTTTGACTGATAAAGATCTTCATAGAATATGTAGGAACCAATATGAGCATCCAGGTTCCGCTATTGGTTATTGACCGGAAGTGAGTCTTGGTCATGTCTACATAGTTCTCGAACCCGTAGGGTCCGCACGCTTAACGTTCGGTGATGATCGGTATTATGAGTTTATGTGTTTTGATGTACCGAAGGTAGGTCAGAGTCCCAGATGTGATCACGAACATGATGAGGAGTCTCGAAATGGTCGAGACATAAAGATTGATATATTGGAAGGCTATGTTTGGACACTAGAAAGGTTCCTGGTGGTTCGGGCATTTTTCTGGGGTACCGGGAGGTTACCGGAACCCCTTGGGGAGTTAATGGGCCTTAATGGGCCAAGGTGGAAGAGAGGAGGAGGCGGGAAAGGTGGGGGCGCCCCCCCCAAGCACAATCCGAATTTTGAGGGGGGTTGGCCCCCCTTTCCTTCTCTCCCTCTCCCTCTTCCTTCTTCTCCTACTCCAACTAGGGAAGGGGGAAACCTACTCCTATTGGGAGTATGACTCCCCCCTTGGGCGCGCCATGAGAGGGTCGGCCCTCCCCTCCTCCACTCCTTTATATATGGGGGAGCGGGCACCCCATAGACACACAAGTTGATTGTTTAGCCGTGTGCGGTGCCCCCCTCCATAGATTTCCACCTTGGTTATATTGTTGTAGTGCTTAGGTGAAGCCCTGCGCTGGTAACTTCATCATCACTGTCATCACGCCGTCGGGCTGACGAAGCTCTCCCTCGACCTCAGCTAGATCTAGAGTTCGTGGGACGTCACCGAGCTGAACGTGTGTAGATCGCGGAGGTGCCGTACCTTGGGTGTTAGGATCAGTCGGATAGTGAAGACGTACGACTACATCAACCGCGTTGTCATAACGCTTCCTCTTTCGGTCTATGAGGGTACGTAGACAACACTCTCCCCTCTCATTGATATGCATCACCTAGATAGATCTTGCGTGAGCGTAGGAATTTTGTTGAAATTACCATGTTCCCCAATAGTGGCATCCAAGCGAAGTCTATGCGTAGATGTTATATGCATGAGTAGAACACAAAGAGTTGTGGGCGATAATAGTCATACTACTTACTAGCATGTTATACTTTGATTCGGCGGTATTATTGGATGAAGCGGCCCAGACCAACACTATGCGTACACTTATGCGAGACTGGTTCTACCGACGTGCTTCACACACAGGTGGCTAGTGGGTGTCTGTTTCTCCAACTTTAGTTGAATCGAGTGTGGCTACGCCCGGACCTTGTTGAAGGTTAAAATAGCACACTTGACGGAAAATCGTTATGGTTTTCGATACGTAGGTAAGAACGGTTCTTGCTAAGCCCGTAGCAGCCACGTAAAACTGGCAGCAACAAAGTAGAGGACGTCTAACTTGTTTTTGCAGGGCATGTTGTGATGAGATATGGTCAAGACATGATGCTATATTTTATTGAATGAGATGATCAAGTTTTGTAACAGAGTTATCGGCAACTGGCAGGAGCCATATGGTTGTCGCTTTATTGTATGAAATGCAATCACCATGTAATTGCTTTACTTTATCACTAAGCGGTAGCGATAGTCATAGAAGCAATAGTTGGCGATATGACAACGATGCTACAATGGAGATCAAGGTGTCAAGCCGGTGATGATGGTGATCATGACGGTGCTTTGGAGATGGATATCAAAGGCACAAGATGATGATGGCCATATCATATCACTTATATTGATTGCATGTGATGTTTATCCTTTATGCATCTTATTTTGCTTAGTGCGGCGGTAGCATTATAAGATGATCTCTCACTAAATTTCAAGGTATAAGTGTTCT
>NW_021179210.1:7541-8909 GCF_002162155.2 Triticum dicoccoides | reverse complement strand
ATAGTTCGGTGTGCCATGCTTTACGGCTTAGAACTGGGACTTCAACGATGTTTTGAACGTCATGGAGCATATGAGATGTTCTAGGAGTTGAAGTTAATATTTCAAGCAAATCCCCAGATTGAGAGATATGAAGTCTCCAATAAGTTATATAGCTGCAAGAGGGAGGAGAATAGTTCTATCAGTGAACATATACTCAGAATGTCTGGATAGCACAACCACTTGACTCAACTAGGAGTTAATCTTCCTGGTGATAGTGTCATTGACAGAGTTCTTCAATCACTGCCACCAAGCTACAAAAGCTTCGTGATGGACTATAATATGTGATACGTCTACAACGTATCTATAATTTTTGATTGTTCCATGCTATTATATTATCTGTTTTGGATGTTTAATGGGCTTTAATATGCTCTTTTATATTATTTTTGGGGCTAACCTACTAACCGAAGGCCCAGTGCCAGTTTCTGTTTTTTTGCCTATTTCAGTGTTTTACAGAAAAGGAATACCAAACGGAATCCAAACGGAATAAAACCTTCGCAATGATCTTTCTTGGAACAAATGCAATCCAGAAGACTTGGAGTTGAAGTCTGGAACACCGTGAGGTGGTCAAGAGGCAGGAGGGCGCGCCCAGGGGGTAGGCGCGCCCCCCCACCCTCATGGGCCCCACGGAGCTCCACCGACCTATTTCTTCCGCCTATATATACTCTTATACCCTAAAAACATCAGGGGGAGCCACGAAACCACTTTCCTTCTATACCTGTGAGATCCGATCTTGGGGCCTTTTCCGGCGCTCCGCCGGAGGGGGAATCGATCATGGAGGGCTTCTACATCAACACTGTCGGTGTCAAAACCGGCGGATCTCGGGTAGGGGGTCCCGAACTGTGCGTCTAGGCGGATGGTAACAGGAGACAAGGGACACAATGTTTTACCCAGTTTCGGGCCCTCTTGATGGAGGTAAAACCCTACGTCCTGCTTGATTAATATTGATGATATGGGTAGTACAAGAGTAGATCTACCACGAGATCAAGGAGGCTGAACCCTAGAAGCTAGCCTATGGACTAAAACCCTCCGGTTTATATAGACACCGGATAGGGTTAGGGTTACACAAAGTCGGTTACAATGGTAGGAGATCTGAATATCCGCATCGCCAAGCTTGCCTTCCACGCCAAGGAAAGTCCCCTCCAGACACGGGACGAAGTCTTCAATCTTGTATCTTCATAGTCCAGGAGTCCGGCGGAAGGTATGGTCTGGCCATCCGGACACCCCCTAATCCAGGACTCCCTCAGTAGCCCCCGAACCAGGCTTCAATGACGACGAGCCCGGCGCGTCGATTGTCTTCGGCATTGCAAGGCGGGTTCTTCTCCAAATTCC
>NW_021179210.1:5858-7197 GCF_002162155.2 Triticum dicoccoides | reverse complement strand
TGTACCTGTCGAATAATGTCCGGTTTTTATAATATAGCGCTCCTTGCCTTCTACGCCCAATAATGGCCGCCTCCCACGTGTCAAACGAATACGAAAAGTCTGGGTATTTTTACATTTACACCCCTAGCCGCGTAAATGAGCTGCCTATTTAAAGGAATGGGGATTTAGATCCAAACCACACCTTCTCCCTTCCGTGAATGTTCATCAGAGCGTATCCGACAAAGGTCCATTCCACCATGGCCAGCCATCGCAACTCCTCCTCTCGCCCTTCCAGCCCTAAGCCCGGAGACTAGGAGAGGTGCTCCATCCCGCATAGCGAGCTAGTATCGCTTCAGACCAAGGGATTCCTCCCTCCAGCCTACATGGTCCCGGTTCAAGCCAGACTCGCCTCCTATAACAGCAAAGAGCAAGCGGAGAGTGCTCCCACTCCCTCCAAAGGAGAGCGGGTATGTGGGGACCCCGACTCATAAGTCGTGATCACCGAATGCACGTGTACAGTGTTCCCAGAGATCAATGCTCACTGAACACACAGAAGCTGAATAACAAGAGTCTTACATCCATACATATCGTCTTACACAAATTATGAACATTATGGTCAAGTCTTACATAGATAAAGCCTTAAGGGCTGAACATCAAATGAAACATAAGCAGCGGAAATCTTCGTCGATAAGTAGAACCCATGCCATCTGCCTTAACCCTACAGGCATTCTGACTGGGAAGTGTCCTAGTTCGCATGATCGTCTCCAAAGATTTCTTCTTCGAACTCCTGTTCTTCCATGCCTGGCCAATTAAATAACCAGTGGCAAGCCAATGAGTACTTTGAATGTACTCACAAGCAACCCATGTTTTGGTTCAAGGTACAACAATGTATGATATAGGTAAATTTTTACAGAAAGCTAGTTTTGAGTGCAATGACATGCTCAACAACTTGTAAGACATGCATCAGGAGAATTCAATTCACCATGAGGACAGGTTACAGATATCAACATAAAAAGAGTGGGCACCAACCCAAATCAATCATGTCAAGTCCTTTGACTTGACCCAAGTAGTTCTCCCCACTTATCCAAACACACACACTGGTTTGTAACATGTGGACGTAGCCCAAGAGCGGTTACCCAACTGTCCTTGACCATGGACACGGCTATTCGAATAGTTTTACACTCTGCAGAGGTTGCACACTTTACCCACAAGATCCGAGGAGCTTTCGTGTCATCCACGCCCCGCGATACCTCAAGTACCCGGGGTAAGCATCCGATCACTATCTTTCCCTAAACGACACTAACAAGGAGTCCACTCGTTGTTCCGTATCCTCACGATGTACCTCATACGAGACTCACTC
>NW_021179210.1:0-5848 GCF_002162155.2 Triticum dicoccoides | reverse complement strand
AGATCATAACATTCGAGAGGGGACACAACGGTGTATCCGGTGCCCTGTGAAAACAGTCATGGCCGCCCTACCTGGCACGACCCCGTCCCGAGAGAGAGCACCAACTCTCCCCCGTCACTAGTAATGTAGGCTCCAAGCTAGTATCCGCCTAGGTAATCAATAATGCCCTTTCCCATATAAGGGTAGAGTGGTTGCGCATGTAAGGTTGGAATAACGGTCGCAACTTAAACCAATCCGTTTTTGAAAACAACACGCACTTGCCCAGGTACACCACTTCGTCATCAAGTGGCTACCCAACTCATCATCTCCCTCGGGCATAAGTGGCACCCGATGGGCTTTTCGAAAAGTCCTTTGAACATACGTTATCTCCATCTCTATGCATATTCCCGTCCCTTTTTGCGTAGCACTACTTTAGCATCCTATCTATTCCCATCGGCATAACCCTCATAAGGAGGTAGGGTCATGCACAATGCAAGTATCAATAAGGAGGAAATGAAGGCAACCCACCAAAGTGGCTACCCTCTCATCATGATTCCGATGCAACAATAATAAAGTGCTATATGAAATGCATAAAAAGGGTTTCATAGACATGGTCAAAGGGCTGCTTTCCTGGCTCAACAAAGTCTTCTGGGTCTTCAAAGTCTTCTGGTCCAACTCCTTCGTCAGCAACGCAATCTATCGTCGCAAAATAATAACGAGAAAAATAAGGCCATAATAAAACAGAAAAACCAAAGTGCTCAGAAAAATGTCAACTCATTTTTGTTAAATACTAGGTTGAAAACTAAGAAGGGGAAAATTCCTAGTTTTGGTTTTGGAGTAGCAGAATAGGAGAAATGGATTTACAAAGGCATATTTAAATGCTTAAAATCACATTTAAATATTTACAGTGAAGAAAGGGTTGTTGGATTTGAATGAAAGTTGCACCTTTAAATAGGTTGCAATATTTTGGGAATTTAGGAATTGGAATTAAATTATTTGGACATATATTTTATCCTGTGGAATTTTTGGAAAAGTGAAAGAAAAATAAAAAGGAAAAGCAGCACTGTGCAACTGGGCCAGAAGGACCACAGTGCAGCAGGCCCAGATGGGTTTCAGCCCACGCGAGGCTGCCACGTCGAAGGCGTAAAGGCAAAATACGCCTTCAGCCGACGCAACAAACCGGGCCCTAAACCTGACGGGTGGGGCCCACCCGTCAGAGTGTGAGGCTGACCGACGGGCCCCACGGCCGTCGTCTTCAACCTCGGCCCAGAGAGGGTGGCGAGCTCACCGGCGACGTTTCCGGGCACGGCGAGGTGAGCTAATGGCACCGCTGGACTCCTTGTCGTGTCGCCGTTCGGGTGGTGCCGGAGTTGGCCGGAGGGGAGCAGTGGTTCGCCGGCGACGAGGTTCGCGGCGGAGGAGCGTCGGGCGTTGATGGCTCCGGCCGTTTCCGACTGCAAGAGAGAGGGGAAAGAGAAGGGAAATGATCAAGGAGGTGTGGAGGGTCCAGATCGAGAGAGAGGAGGGGCGGAGGGAGCCCGTACCCCGAGATCGACGATGACCCGAGGCGGCGGAGCTTGAGCTTGATCTCGAGCTCGGGTGCTCCTGGAGGAGAGTGGAGGGCACAGGGGGCCTTTTTGGAGTAGGTGGGGGCGAGTGGTGGTGATTGGGAGGCTCGGGGAGGCGTTTAAGTAGGCGAGCCACGGCTCACCGTAGACCCGTGCGCCGGCGAGGTTGTTGTCGTTGCTGTGGGTCACAGGGGCGCGCGTGGACATGTCTGGGGTGCTCATGGGTTCGGTCCAGAGCGAGGGAAAGAAGAGAGGGAGGGAGCAGGGGGCCAGAGGCGCGCACGTGTGAGCCGCACCATTGGCGCGCTCGGGCGGCCTCTGTTTGCTAGCGCGGAGGCGCAGGGAGGAGGAGAGAGGAGGGGGACAGTGCCGTGGCGTGACGCAGACGTCGAGGCGCATCGTCGGGCGCGCTGGGGAGGCCCGAGGTGGCCGGAGGCGTCGGGCAGAGGGCGGCTACAGTACGAGAGCGTACTGTAGCGCGCTCTAGAGCGCCCATATGGCCGGCATGGCATTTTCTATGCCTTGTGGGCGCAGACAACCGTGTCCAGTAGCTCAAGGGTGGAGTAAAGAAGTAGGGAGAGGCATTGGATGCTCTGGATGGCCACTAGGGTGAGGAGAGAAGAAGAAGAAGGGTGCAAATGGGCTGTCTAGAGAGAGAAAGTGGGGTTTTACCCATCCAATAATGGAGCTGTGGATCTGCCATTGTTACTGGAGGTAGAAGAGGTCTAGGAGGGGCTGTGGTAAAAAGTGGAGCTCAAGGAGAATAGTTTTATTGGTCAAAATGGTGATTATTGAAAAGTGGTAGAAGGTGTTTGATTAGTTCTTGGGGTAGTTCCACTAATCCTCTTGATGTGCCATCTGGCAGGGGCCTTTGTAATGACAAAACATCAAGGTTCAAGGAGTATGAGCTCATTTAGAGAAGTTACCCAATGCAACTTTGGTAAACCCTAGAAATGAGAAGAAATAGACTTGTGCAGATCTAGTTGAGCATAACACTTCTCCTTGATGCACTACTTGGTGTAGTGGCCTCATTTGGTCATGTGAACATGCTCACAAAAGTTGAGATCAAGGAGAGATAGTTGGTAGTACAAACTTGTTCAAATTTGATTCTGGTCAGAGAGGGTTTTGGGGCATTTTGGTTGACCAAAATGACCTTAATTGACATGAGGCTTTGCAACGTGATCACAATATGCATTTGTGACTTGCTGAATTTTTCTTGGATTTTTATGAAAATATTTCCTGTAGAAATATTTCAAATCCTTGAAATGGGTAGAAATGGTTTTGGGAGGTTTTGTCCAATATTTTGATCATGACCATATGTTGAAACTCTTATATATGGGAAATATATGCCCACTGAGTTTTCCTGATTTTTGACAAATATTTTTGAAACAATAAAATAATTTTCCCCTATCAAAGACCATTTCTGGCCTTAAGAAAAAGCTTTTAAATAAAATAGGAAGATAACTTTTAAAATTATCTTTTTGTGGTTTCTGGGTATCCTATATCTAATAGGAGTCAAACATATTTTTGGAAATATTTTTGCTGCCCTTAATTAAGTACTTGCAGTGCAAATCTCAATTCAAGGGTTTTTGGAATCTAATTTTAGAAAATACTTTTTGGCCAAATTATTTTTGTAAGAAAATACTATATTGCACTATACACATGGCATGATCATTGGGAAGAAGTTTGGGGCAAGGAGATGAAGGATAGAGGGCGAAGTTGTTGACTTTGTAGGGCACTTGAAAATCACAAAGAGAAAACCAACTTCAAAATAAAAAGCCAAATAATGCAAAAGTTTTTGTTGGTCCAAATTTTCATGCTTTATTAATGCAAATGAAGTGTTACAAAATGCAGGGTGTGACAGACCTACCCCCCTTACAAGAATCTCGTCCCCGAGATTCCTACACAAGGCTTTAAAGAGATACGGAAACCCGGATCTATGGTAGTCTTCATGTTCCCAGGTTGCTTCTGCTTCAGTGTGGTTGCTCCACTGGACCTTGAAGTACTTGATGGTGCGGCTTCGAGTGTGTCGCTCAGCCTCATCCAAAATGCAGATGGCCCTCTAACGGTAAGTCAAATCAGGCTGAAGGTCAATGGCTTGGTGATCGACGTCCTTGTAAAGATTAGGCTTGTCTGGGACTTGGAGACACTTCCGGAGTTGTGACACGTGGAATACATTGTGCACATCGGATAGTTCAGGTGGCAGTTCCAACTGGTAAGCCACTTCTCCTCGTCGGTCAGTGATCTTGAAGGGGCCGACGTATCTTGGGGCGAGCTTTCCTTTGACATGGAAACGATGGGTTCTCTTGAGAGCTGTGACCCAGAGATAGACATGGTCTCCAACTCGGAAGGTCATGTCTCTCCGATGTGAGTCAACGTAGCTCTTCTGCCTTGACTTGGCCGTTTTCAAACGCTCTCTGACAAGCTGGACTTGCTCTTCTGCTTCACGGAGGATATCGGACCCAAAGACTAGTCCTTCTCCGGTCTCTGACCAATTGAGGGGTGTGCGACACTTGCGTCCATACAACACCTCAAATGGTGCCCTCTGGAGGCTTGACTGATAACTGTTGTTGTAGGAGAACTCGACGAAAGGGAGGCAATCTTCCCACCTAGCTCCATATGCTAAGACACAGGCTCAGAGCATGTCTTTGAGTATCTGATTCACTCGTTTTGTCTGACCTCCGGTCTGTGGGTGGAAAGCAGTGCTGAAGGACAACAGGACCGCCTGGCACATTCTGAGCAGGCGTAGCAATGCGGCCCCAACCCCAGCCCTCGCAAAATAGCAAAACCAGTGCTTCGCGTACATAACTACGCTCTCAAAGTACCATGGGCGCAGGGGAAGGGGCACCATCACAGCACACCCAGAACATGGCTTAACCAATACTAGGGGCTGCCAAATTCTTTCTTTATTTTCGCTTACTTTCAGGACTCCATACTTCGGATGACCTGTTCGGCAATTCAACTGCCGCACAAACGATACAAGAACCAGGGAAGCAGACAAGCCATGCTGCATTATGGAACTCCCAGGTGGTCTCTATTACGAGCAGTATACCTGTTTTAAATATAATTCCACGGCCTGCCCCTCGACAGGACATGTTAAATAGTCCAATTTCTTTTGCTTATCGCACTATTTGTATCGTTCTGCTTGGATAGCAGCCTTCTTTTAAACAATGCATAGCTTTTTGTCTATCTTTTGCATTACTCTCTTTTTTACATACATATGTTCACTAATGACATGTTGCACCCTGTAACGCCCTTGATGCAGCTATCTCCCACGTGTCGAAGCACGACTTAGAGGCATAACTGCATTGAAAGCAATGTCGCAAGTGAGGTAATCTTCACACAACCCATGTAATACATAAGGGAGAGAGATACATAGTTGGCTTACAATCGCCACTTCACACAATACATGAATAAAGCATTACATCATCCAGATACAAACAAGGTCCGACTACGGAACCAAAATAAAAGAAGAACCCCAAATGCGACAAGGTCCCCAATCGACCCCAACTGGGCTCCGCTACTGATCAACTAGAATGAAACAACACAAAGGACAAGATCCTCATCGAGCTCCTCCTGAGCTAGGTTGCGTCATCTGTACGGACTCATCGGCACCTGCAAGCTGGTTTTGGAAGTATCTATGAGTCACGGGGACTCAGCAATCTCGCACCCTCGCGATCAAGACTATTTAAGCTTATGGGTAAGGTAGAAGTATGAGGTGGAGCTGCAGCAAGCGACTAGCATATATGGTGGCTAACATACGCAAATGAGAGCGAGAAGAGAAGGCAACGCACGGTCGATAAAAGTATGATCAAGAAGTGATCCTAAAACAACCTACGACAAGCATTACTCCAACACCGTGTTCACTTCCCGGACTCCGCCGGAAAGAGACCATCATGGTAACACACGCGGTTGATGCATTTTAATTAAGGTCAACTTCAGGTTTTCTACAACCGGACGTTAACAAATTCCCATCTGCCCATAACCGCGGGCATGGCTTTCGAAAGTTCAAATCCCTGCAGGGGTGTCCCAACTTAGCCCATCACAAGCTCTCACAGTCAACGAAGGAATAGACCTCCTCCCGAGACATTCCGATCAGACTCGGTATCCCGGTTCTACAAGACATTTTGACAGGGTAAAACTAAGCCAGCAACACCACCCGAATGTGCCAACAAATCCTGATAGGAGCTGCACATATCTCTTTCTCAGGGCACACTCAGATTGTCCTAGGTACGGGTAGGCCAACCCAGATTTGCCCCTGGTGGTCACCGGCAGCTGACAGGTTGGACCAACACTCAGAG
>NW_021179209.1:0-1102 GCF_002162155.2 Triticum dicoccoides | reverse complement strand
GAGCCTCTGTTATCTCATTCGGAATGGACTGGGAGAAGTGCCTTCCATTTGCCGAATTCGCTTACAACAACAGCTATCAATCTAGCTTGGGTAAAGCCCCTTTTGAAGTTCTCTATGGACGACGATGTCGAACACCCCTTAACTGGTCAGAGACCGGGGAAAGAAAATTCTTTGGCCCGGACATGATTCAGGAAGCAGAAGAACAAGTTCGTATCGTTCGTGAAAAGTTGAAAACAGCCCAATCCCGTCAAAAGAGTCAATATGACCGAAAACATAAGGCTATGACTTTCGAGGTTGACGAGAAGGCTTATCTTCGGGTCACCCCTCTGAAGGGAACCCATCGTTTCGGTATCAAAGGCAAATTGGCTCCTCGTTACATTGGACCTTTTCGCATTCTTGCCAAACGAGGAGAAGTTGCCTACCAGTTGGAACTACCTCCGCACCTCTCCAGAGTTCACGATGTCTTTCACGTTTCTCAACTCAGGCGTTGCTTCTCGGATCCTATCCGTGAAGTGGACCACGAAACGCTTGATCTCCAAGATGATCTTACATATCGAGAGTACCCCATTCGTATCCTCGATCAGGCCGAACGTACCACGCGATGTCATAATATCAAGTTTCTCAAAGTTCAATGGTCGCACCATTCTGAGGATGAAGCAACTTGGGAAAGGGAGGATCGTCTTCGACTTGAATATCCCGCCTTCTTCTCGGAGGAACCCAAATCTCGGGACGAGATTCTTTTGAGTGGGGGTGAGTTGTCACAACCTAGCTAGTCATGCATTAGAGTGTTGCATCATGTTTACTCTTTCATCAGAAACTTGAAATGGGGATGACAGAACCCCCAGTCCCCTCTGAAACCAACTAGGGTTACTAAAATAATTTTTCAATGAACCTGAAATGCCCTTCTAAAATGCCCATCATTTTTGCCTTGGTTCAGAACCTCTGCCAAAAGTGGTGCACATTTTCCTAGGCCATCCTAGGGTTTTTGATTTAAATCATAGATATTTGAATTTGGGCATTTAAAATAATATAAAATATTTAAATGCTCAAATATCTCCAAACTAAAATGTTTCATGTTGGAAATAATCCAACTATGGGCCAG
>NW_021179208.1:0-1212 GCF_002162155.2 Triticum dicoccoides | reverse complement strand
CCGTCGAAATCCGTTGAGACGACACCGTATGAATTATGGTTTGGGAAGAAACCTAAGCTGTCGTTTCTAAAAGTTTGGGGATGCGATGCTTATGTCAAGAAACTTCAACCTGAAAAGCTCGAACCCAAGTCGGAAAAATGCGTCTTCATAGGATACCCAAAAGAAACTATTGGGTACACCTTCTACCTTAGATCCGAAGGCAAGATCTTTGTTGCCAAGAATGGGTCCTTTCTGGAGAAAGAGTTTCTCTCGAAAGAAGTAAGTGGGAGGAAAGTAGAGCTTGATGAAGTATTACCTCTTGAACTGGAAAATGGCGCAACTCAAGAAAATGTTCCTGAGGTGCCTGCACCGACTAGAGAGGAAGTTAATGACAATGATCAAGATACTTCTGATCAAGCCCCTACTGAAATTCGAAGGTCCACAAGGACACGTTCCGCACCAGAGTGGTACGGCAACCCTATCTTGGAAATCATGCTGTTAGACAATGGTGAACCTTCGAACTATGAAGAAGGGATGGCGGGCCCGGATTCTGACAAATGGCTGGTAGCCATGAAATCCGAGATAGGATCCATGTATGAAAACAAAGTATGGACTTTGACTGATTTGCCCGTTGAGCGGCAAGCCATAGAAAATAAATGGATCTTTAAGAGGAAGACAGACGCGGATGGTAATGTGACCATCTATAAAGCTCGGCTTGTCGCTAAGGGTTATCGACAAGTTCAAGGGGTTGACTACGATGAGACTTTCTCACCGGTAGCGAAGCTGAAGTCCGTCCGAATCATGTTAGCAATTGCCGCATTCTATGATTACGAAATATGGCAAATGGACGTCAAAACGGCATTCCTTAATGGTTTCCTTAAGGAAGAATTGTATATGATGCAACCGGAAGGTTTTGTCGATCCTAAGAATGCTGACAAAGTGTGCAAGCTCCAACGCTCGATTTATGGGCTGGTGCAAGCATCTCGGAGTTGGAACATTCGCTTTGATGAGATGATCAAAGCGTTTGGGTTTACACAGACTTATGGAGAAGCCTGCGTTTACAAGAAAGTGAGTGGGAGCTCTGTAGCATTTCTCATATTATATGTAGATGACATACTTTTGATGGGAAATGATATAGAACTCTTGGACAGCATCAAGGCCTACTTGAATAAAAGTTTTTCAATGAAGGACCTTGGAGAAGCTGCTTATATATTAGGCATCAAAATCTATAGA
>NW_021179207.1:0-1711 GCF_002162155.2 Triticum dicoccoides | reverse complement strand
TCTCGTCGAGACACACAGACAACCTGGGCTTCATCTTCAACGCCTCCTCACAGAGACGAGCACTTGGACATGACGACGACTGACGATGACGAGCAAGATGTGCTAACTTGCACGACTCCTTGACTCTAACTCCCGAATGACGATCTTGATGACTTTTCGGCACCGCATCACCGCACCACCGCCCCCATCAACGATCTCCATCCACAGCCTTGCCGACAACATACCGCCGTCTTCCTCCATGTCGCTCCGCCGAACGACAATCTCATGATCCTCCTCGTCGCTGCACCACCCAGCGACAACATCGCCCGCCCCGAGGCACTAGTCGGGTCGCGACCCCGGGGCAAGCGCGGCTTCAAATCAACCTAGCTCTGATACCAATTGTTGGAATTCTGCCCACAGGATCGATCACATCAAATCACGATGAACACGCACACGCAGAAACTTTTGCCAAAGGCACGTGTCGTGCCTCTCTTCTGTTTATTGATTTTCTGTTTTCCACGGTGTTACAATCTATAGGATATGCTGCATATATATATATATACAGCCATGAACCTAGCCGATCCCTAGCAAACCGACTCAAGCCTTGACTCCTACGCCTACACGAACCAGGACTCAACAGCGAACTAGTATTTCCTATACAAAAATACCTTTCTGGACATAGCACGACTATACTACCAGCTAAGCTAGGACGTACGTGCTAGTATTGACTCGACTCGATTAGGAAACCATCTAATTCATATGAAAACTGGACTCATCTAATTAGACTATCAAGATTACTCTAACAATCTCTCCTTAATCTTGACTTCATGTCTTCTGTGCTTCTCTCGTTTTGACATGCTGATGATCCGTCCTTTGTCGACACCTCGATCTCGCACCATGATAAGTCAAATTGCTAGGTTTCATTGATCACAACAATCTCCCCTTCAATTTTGACTTGGCGAATTTTACGGATCACTTCAAATATGCCTTGGACTACCCAGCCTCGCTAGTAACCTATGGAACACACCACCCGGTGGACTACACCATCCACCATAGCGAGATACATGCCGGCTCCTTGTGGATCAGACTACCGTGTGCACTACACCATGCACTCCAGCCTCATGTAGAGACATGGCCTCATTGAAGAGACTCACCTTCACTGGTTTAGCGCCCCCACATAGTTGAACTTGATCCTCTCGTCGAGACACACAGACAACCTGGGCTTCATCTTCAACGCCTCCTCACAGAGACGAGCACTTGGACATGACGACGACTGACGATGACGACCAAGATGTGCTAACTTGCACGACTCCTTGACTCTAACTCCCGGATGACGATCTTGACGACTTTTCGGCACCGCATCACTGCACCACCGCCCCCGTCAACGATCTCCATCCACCGCCTTGCCGACGACATCCCGCCGTCTTCGTCCATGTCGCTCCGCCGAACGACAATCTCATGATCCTCCTCGTCGCTGCACCACCCAGCGACAACATCGCCCGCCCCGAGGCACTAGTCGGGTCGCGACCCCGGGGCAAGCACGGCTTCAAATCAACCTAGCTCTGATACCAATTGTTGGAATTCTGCCCACAGGATCGATCACATCAAATCACGATGAACACGCACACGCAGAAACTTTTGCCAAAGGCACGTGTCGTGCCTCTCTTCTCTTTATTGATTTTCTGTTTTCCACGGTGTTACAATCTATAGGGTCTGCTGCATATATATATAT
>NW_021179206.1:0-2032 GCF_002162155.2 Triticum dicoccoides | reverse complement strand
TGTAAAGGTGCTGACGAGTGGTGTACAACTCGTGGCGAAGAGCTCTGTTAGCTCGGTCCAGCCCATCAGCATGCAGAACCAGGCGCTGATGGTGGAAAGGCTCTCGGGTGACGGTGGAGTAGGCGGCAGTGTAGTATCCCTCCGCACCAACGTCAGATGCGATAGGAATGTGTCTGAAAGGGGAAGTGTCCAATGCCTGATACTCTCCACGAAGACGTGTCAGAGCAGCATGAGCCGCATCGTGGACTGCCATCTCGATGGTCACTCCAACACCATGAGCGGTGTGCAGCACGGTAGTGGACTCATACTCCCGAGAGTAGAGGTGGACGATGGCACGGTACTGCTCCTGGTTAAAGTCCTGGTACTCCTCGTAGACGGTGTACTCAGGGTGCCAGCGATAACCCAGATAGGTCATCATATCAGCTAGCACGGCAGGTGATCCTGAGGCACCAATGGCCGCAGTGTGGCGCACGACCTGCCTCGCAGGTTCCATCTGAAAAACAAAGATGTTTCAATGGAGTCAAATGACAACATGGGCACTATTCAAAATGCTATCCTACAGAATAACTATGGCTTATCCAACTTCGGGGTGAACGTGGTAACGGGATCCTAATGTTAGAGTTAGTAAATTCGTTTAACCCGAGTAGAAAAGAGTTCAGAGTCCCAGAGTAAAGGTCGAGGAGTAAAAGATCCTAGTACCACCCAATGGCGACGTGGGCCCGTAAGGCTCACAGCCATGTTAGTAAAAGTTTTGTAGTGACTAGACTCGACTTCGGCCAAGGAGTGTGGAAGGGGGATTCCTACAGGCAGTCGGCTCTGATACCAACTTGTGACGCCCCCGGTTTAATCATACACTAATCATGCACGCAAATGTGTACGATCAAGATCAGGGACTCACGGGAAGATATCACAACACAACTCTACAAATAAAATAAGTCATACAAGCATCATAACACAAGCCAGGGGCCTCGAGGGCTCGAATACAAGTGCTCGATCATAGACGAGTCAGCGGAAGCAACAATATCTGAGTACAGACATAAGTTAAACAAGTTGCCTTAAGAAGGCTAGCGCAAACTGGGATACAGATCAAAAGAGGCGCAGGCCTCCTGCCTGGGATCCTCCTAAACTACTCCTGGTCGTCGTCAGCGGGCTGCACGTAGTAGTAGGCACCTCCGGTGTAGTAGGGGTCGTCGTCGACGGTGGCGTCTGGCTCCTGGACTCCAGCATCTGGTTGCGACAACCAGGAAGAGAGGAAAGGGGAAAAGGGGGGAGAAAGCAACCGTGAGTACTCATCCAAAGTACTCGCAAGCAAGGAGCTACACTACATATGCATGGGTATATGTGTAAGGAGGCCATATCAGTGGACTGAACTGCAGAATGCCAGAATAAGAGGGGGATAGCTAGTCTTATCGAAGACTACGCTTCTGGTCACCTTCGTCTTGCAACAGGCAGAAGAGGGTAGGCTGAAGTCCTCCAAGTAGCATCTCCAAGCAACATCTCATAGCATAATCCTACCCGGCGATCCCCTCCTCATATCCCTGAGGTAGGGCGACCACCGGTTGTATCTGGCACTTGGAAGGGTGTGTTTTATTAAGTCTCCGGTTCTAGTTGTCATAAGGTCAAGGTACAACTCCAAGTCGTCCTGTTACCGAAGATCACGGCTATTCGAATAGATTAACTTCCCTGCAGGGGTGCACCACATAACCCAACACGCTCGATCCCATTTGGCCGGACACACTTTCCTGGGTCATGCCCGGCCTCGGAAGATCAACACGTCGCAGCCCCACCTAGGCAAAACAGAGAGGTCAACACGCCGGTCTAAACCTAAGCGCACAGGGGTCTGGGCCCATCGCCCATAGCACACCTGCACGTTGCGTGGGCGGCCGGAAGCAGAACTAGCCCCCTTAATACAAGAGCAGGCTTACGTTCCAATCCGGCGCGCGCCGCTCCGTCGCTGACGTCTGAAGTGCTTCGGCTGATACCACGACGTCGGGATACCCATAACTACTCCCACGTAGATGGTTAGTGCGTA
>NW_021179205.1:0-1065 GCF_002162155.2 Triticum dicoccoides | reverse complement strand
ACGATATGATCAAATGAGTGAGGACTTGACAAGATCCTAACTCATCAATCGAAGGGTGCACCGAAATAAGGACTAGGTAGCACGATCAGTCTTAGAAGGATGATTCAAAAACCAACACGCTAAGAATGAAATTATTGTCCCTTAACTACCAAGCAACGAGGTTGCTGGGAGTATTGATTTCACACATCATGATTCATTTGTCGGTATTCCGGTTGCATCAACACGGAACCGAGGAATGAAAAAGGATGGCGAGAAGTATCACTATGTCAAGAATTCACAAAAGGTGGTGCAATTCTCATGAAATTCCTGTCATAAAGAAGGTAATACTTCAAGGTAGAACAGACCAGAAGCTGGATTGGCATTTTGATCTGCGGAATACAATTGCTTTGACCCAATCCTAGATATGGGTGAGATTCTGGAGTTTGTTTCTCCTATTCATTCTGAAATAGAATGGCTTGGCGGACCACAAGGGTAATAGGCATCGACGAACGAATGCACGCATACTCTTGACTATCAATTGATAGGCGAGGGTCAGAAACAACTAAGATGGGACAACTCAAAGGAACATATAACTTTCTGAGTTGTGGATACATGGGTTGGTATGCCGAACAAAGTTCAACATAATTCTTCCGGATAACCCATGCAGAGAGGTTGAGCTGGCAGAGTCACAACATATAATGGAGAACTCATCAAGAGCACTCTGGTTGTGATCGTTCAGTTCAACGAGGAACTTCTGCCATAAGTAGTTCATGGTATTTGGAAGAAGAAGATACCACGGACTTCAAGGACTAATGCAAAGGTTGCTAATAACCTTAAGGAACGAGCAAAACTATCAACATGAAGCAAGTAGGGTGAATCTCGGGTTCAAAACCCAGGGATAGAATACCTACTACTAAGTAGCATCACGGGATGCTTCCGAGAATAAAGGCCAGAATCTTCACACTAGGACACAAATCATGGCTAGACCACTAGATGATCCCCTAAGCACTTAGGGTCATAATAATAATTCCAACATATATGTCGAGGCAATAATTACCTCAACACACCAATTAGTGTGGTTAATCT
>NW_021179204.1:0-1161 GCF_002162155.2 Triticum dicoccoides | reverse complement strand
TTTTCTTTTCCCTTCTTGTGTTTAATGACATAAGGGAAAGTCTCAATGAATTCAACCCATTTAGCATGTCTACGATTCAGTTTAGCTTGACTTTTAATATGTTTCAAAGATTCATGATCAGAATGTATAACAAATTCTTTGGGCCATAAATAATGTTGCCATGTTTCTAAAGTCCGAACAAGAGCATATAATTCTTTATCATAAGTAGAATAATTCAGACTAGGCCCACTCAATTTTTCAGAAAAGTATGCAACAGGTTTGCCATCTTGTAATAACACACCTCCTAATCCAATTCCACTAGCATCACATTCAAGCTCAAAAGTCTTATTAAAATTAGGAAGTTGGAGTAAAGGAGCATGTGTCAACTTATCTTTCAATACCGTGAAGGCTTCTTCCTGTGCGGTACCCCAAACAAAAGGCACATCCTTCTTTGTAAGCTCGTTGAGAGGTGCAGCAGTGGTCCTGAAATCTCTCACAAAACGCCTATAGAATCCAGCGAGGCCAAGAAAACTCCTCACTTGTGTGACCGTTTTAGGCTGCGGCCAACTCTCAATAGCTTCAATCTTGGCTTTGTCAACTTCAATTCCCTGTGGAGTAACAACATAGCCAAGAAAAGATACTCGGTCGGTGCAAAAGGTGCACTTCCCAAGGTTACCAAACAAACGTGCATCACGTAGTGCAATAAAAACAGCACGTAAATGTTCCAAATGTTCTTCCAAAGATCTGCTATAAATCAGTATGTCATCAAAGTAAACTACCACAAATCGTCCAATGAAAGCACGTAAAACTTCGTTCATTAATCTCATGAAAGTACTAGGTGCATTAGTTAACCCAAAAGGCATGACTAACCACTCATATAATCCAAACTTAGTTTTAAATGCTGTTTTCCATTCATCTCCCAATTTCATACGAATTTGATGGTAGCCACTACGCAAATCAACTTTGGAGAATATTGTAGAGCCACTCAATTCATCAAGCATATCATCTAGCCTAGGAATAGGATGACGATAACGAATAGTAATATTATTAATGCCTCTACAATCAACACACATACGTGATGTACCATCCTTTTTCGGCACTAGAATAATAGGAACAGCACAAGGACTAAGGGATTCGCGTATATAACCTTTGTCGAGAAGCTCTTGTACTTGGCGCATAATC
>NW_021179203.1:0-1663 GCF_002162155.2 Triticum dicoccoides | reverse complement strand
CACAGCAGTTAGTGGTAGCAGCTAGTGTTGACGTATAATGTGTTGTCTAGTCTCTTCTATCAGATCGGTCTTTTGGTTGCATTAGTAAAGCATGCTGATGCGGAGCATCCCTCGCTCATCCCCATGGACACACCTACATGTCCCTCAACACCACTTGGACCCATGACAAGAGCTAGAGCGAAGGCTATCGAAGATAAGGTGAACTCACTCCTCTCCGAACTCCTTCTTCCTTCTCACGAGACATGGCTACTACCTCATTTGGAAACTCTGTGTGTGATCAGGTGCTTGGAGGAGAGACAAGAGGCAGCTGCACCCAATGGCCAAGGAGGCAAGGACACCAAGCGTGATGGACAAGAAGAAGAACTACTTCGGAAGCTACAGGCATCGGATGACCGACCCAGTCCGGACATCCGACGAGTCCCAGGACACGGACGATCGAGCTCTCCGGACGTCCGGTACCTGACCACCCGAGCCAAATCTACGGAAGTCCGAGGCGGACCGGACGACCGGGCGACAAGCAACCGAGCCGAATCTACGGAAGATCGATGGTCACCGGACGTCCGGACCGTCCCGAAGCTCCGGATGACCGGCCCTCTCCGGACGTCCGACGCATACACGACAGAGCCGAATCTATGGACGTCCGAGCCCTGCCGGATGTCCGGACCGTCCCGAGCCTTCGGACGTCCGACGTCTTCCGGACATCCGGCACCTGAGTGACCACTCCCGCGGGCTGGAGCCCTTGTACCCCTTCACTTTGACTTCCATTTGCACTACGACTATAAATAGGTCTCTCCCACCTCCTAGCTAGGGTTAGCATTGGTTTAGCTCATATTTTGTGTGAGAGCATTGCTCATCCACTTGGTTACTTCTCCTCGGAGTTCACGACCTCTTTGGAGAACACCCCCCAAGCGGATTCAAGACCCCTTCAAGGGAAGACAATCAAGACCTCCTCACGGAGAAGAACGGTTCCCTTTGTATCCTCTACCCTTGTTGATTTTGGATCATGTGTTACCTTTTGCTTTCGGTGATCTAGCACTCGTGTGATGGATTACTTGTCGGTTTAGTGATTTCTCTCGTCTCTCCCACATTTTCCCTTTGTGTTTTCCCCGCGTTCGTCGTGTTCCCCCGTAGGATCCACTCCAAACGTGAAAGATCATCCACATAGGGTTCCTCCCTACATCATCTTGGTATCATGAGCCACGTTGATCACATTTTTGGAGCCCCTACCCTTTGTTTTCTAGCCTAATTTTGTTGTGTTCTTCCCTAAATTCGAAAATCCCCACCAAAAATAGCCCCAATTTTTTTTCTGATTTGTTGGTGAGTTGAGATTTTGTTGGATTTGGTCCATGGATTTGTTTTGCTGCATGTGGATCTAGCTTTCCCACCCTCCCCACCCTTTTCCATCCTCTAATCTGCTCGATTTCGACCTCAACATCTTCTTCTTCCACGAAATTGTGTTGTTCTTCCCGTGCCCGATTTTCGCCCAGGCACCGGACGATCGGAAGCTATCGGACGTCCGATGACCGGACGACTGTAAAAACCGGACGTCCGTGAAACTCTGACGAAACTGCATTTTGTTCAATTCGGCCACTACCACAACCCCACCTTCCACCACATCTTCCAAACCCACATACACCACCATCTTTCCCGATACCTCCTATGA
>NW_021179202.1:0-1301 GCF_002162155.2 Triticum dicoccoides | reverse complement strand
GGATCTGTAATTATCCGTGCCGAACACCACATCCAGTGTGATTTTCCCTGAACAGCACGCTTCCCGGCTGGGTATTATTCCTCTAAAGGTTGTGTTGCTTCGCTCAATGCGGCTCCAGTCTATTTCCATTTTTCACAAGGTTTCCTCATAGATGAGGTTCAATCCGCTACCACCGTCCATGAGTACCTTTGTAAGCCGGAAGCCGTCCACTATCGGACTAAGGACCAGTGCGGCTGGTGCTCGAGCTGTCCGGAATTTAGGTTCATCACTGGCTTTAAAGGTAATAGCCGTGTCACTCCATGGGATTATTGTTGCTACTTAGTAGACTTCGGTAAGGCTTCGGAGCGTTCGTTTCCTCGCATTGTTTGATGCGAAAGTCTCGAAGACTGTTGACACCGTACTGTTGTTTCTGGGGTGGTGCTCTGCGGATTCTGGAGTTAGAAGCTCCTTGCCACTTCTGGCCACCTACCGGAGTATCCAACATGCTCTAAGGCTATGAGTTGGTGTGGCTTCCTCTGTATTATGAATTTTACAGGGTCCATTGAGCCATCCCTCCAGTACGGTTCCATACCCTATAGAGGGTTTTTGTTTTTTGCTGTTTGGCCTAGGTGCTTGGCGATAATGCGCCCTTTTGTTTCGGATTGGGATTGTATTCAGGGTCGGATTGTCCCAGAATTTTGTTTCGGTTTTTCGAACGCTTTCAGTTGCACAGTACTTCCGTACTATGGATGTCAAGTCGGTGAAGCATCTAATTTCGCGGCGACTTATGGCTTTGAGGATTCCGATGTCCGTGCAGTTGTTGCAGAAGAATGAAATTGCATCCCTCTCGCGGCAGTCTTTTATCCTGTTCATAACCAGGAGGAATCTGGCCCAGTAATGGTGTACTGTCTCCCCGGGCTCTTGCCGAATTTGGGATAGATCCCTTGTATTTGGGTGGGTGGGTGGATTTAAATCCGGAACCTCGTCCGATCTAAGACTCAGAGGCCAAGAAATTTCCGAACTCGGAAGCTTGTTTTCTTGGGCGTTATTCAATGAATCAGGCCCGCTACCCGACTTTAGGTTCAAGGCTTGGGCGACGTCCACCCCTCCGCGGATGTCCGGCTTGGAGGGATCAGGAATCCGGACATATCTGGTCCTTAGGATAGGAGAAGATTCGCCGCATTGTTCCTCCACCACTTCAATGTGGTGGGTGACCTGGGGAGAGTCAATCTCTCTCTGATCGGGTTTAAGCCCAATCTGGTCGTAATCTGTAGCGACTCCCAGGGCGGTGATGCGATCCAAGAGCTCGTTTAAGGAAGAGA
>NW_021179201.1:0-1058 GCF_002162155.2 Triticum dicoccoides | reverse complement strand
AAGAAGCCTTCACGGTATTGAAAGATAAGTTGACACATGCTCCTTTACTCCAACTTCCTGATTTTAATAAGACTTTTGAGCTTGAATGTGATGCTAGTGGAATTGGATTAGGAGGTGTGTTATTACAAGATGGCAAACCTGTTGCATACTTTTCTGAAAAATTGAGTGGGCCTAGTCTGAATTATTCTACTTATGATAAAGAATTATATGCTCTTGTTCGGACTTTAGAAACATGGCAACATTATTTATGGCCCAAAGAATTTGTTATACATTCTGATCATGAATCTTTGAAACATATTAAAAGTCAAGCTAAACTGAATTGTAGACATGCTAAATGGGTTGAATTCATTGAGACTTTCCCTTATGTCATTAAACACAAGAAGGGAAAAGAAAATGTTATTGCTGATGCATTGTCTCGTCGCTATACTATGCTTTCACAACTTGACTTCAAAATATTTGGTTTGGAGACTATCAAAGATCAATATGTGCATGATGCTGATTTTAAAGATGTAATGCAGAATTGTAAAGAAGGAAGAATGTGGAACAAGTTTGTCGTTAACGATGGATTTGTGTTTCGTGCTAACAAGCTATGCATTCCAGCTAGCTCCGTTCGTCTTTTGTTGTTGCAGGAGGCGCATGGAGGAGGATTAATGGGACACTTTGGCGTGAAGAAGACGGAGGACGTACTTGCCACACATTTCTTTTGGCCAAAGATGAGACGGGATGTTGAGCGTTTTATTGCTCGATGCACTACATGTCAAAAAGCTAAGTCACGACTCAATCCTCATGGTTTATATATGCCTTTGCCTGTACCTAGTGTTCCTTGGGAGGATATATCTATGGACTTTGTTTTAGGTTTACCTCGAACAAAGAAGGGGAGGGATAGCATATTTGTTGTCGTGGATAGATTCTCGAAAATGGCACACTTTATACCATGTCATAAAAGCGATGATGCTGTTAATGTTGCTGATTTGTTCTTTCGTGAAATTATTCGCTTGCATGGTGTGCCAAATACTATTGTTTCAGATCGTGATACTAAATTTCTTAGCCACTTTTGG
>NW_021179200.1:0-1047 GCF_002162155.2 Triticum dicoccoides | reverse complement strand
ATGCCAACTCCGCTAGTCATCCAAACTCCTGGATCCAAATGGCAAACCTCTAGTGTAAGCCATGGTAACGAAATCCTTGTTGACAGACTTGTATTCCTTGCATCACTTGTAGCCCTCAAGTCTTCAGATATTAACATCATCTTGGGTATGGACTGGATGACAGCTCATCATGCCAAGATTGATTGTTACACAAGATCTGTTCAACTTACACACCCATCTGGCAAGATAGTCACCGTCTCCACTAGAGTTGCAAAGCGTCAGCTCTATTCTCTTAATGCCAGCCCTCTTCCAGACCTTGAAGATATTCCGGTAGTCCGTGACTTTCCGGATGTCTTTCCAGAGGAACTGCCAGGTGTTCCACCTGACAGAGATGTAGAGTTCGTCATAGATCTTATCCCAGGAACAACTCCAATCTCCCGGAGACCTTACAAGATGGCACCCTTAGAACTAGCCGAGCTTAAGAAACAACTCGATGAGTCCTTGCAAAAGGGTTTCATCCGTCCTAGTTCTTCTCCTTGGGCTTGCCCCGTCCTCTTTGTCAAGAAGAAAGACGGTACGGACCGGATGGTTGTAGATTATCGTCCCGTTAATTTGGTCACGATAAAGAACAAGTATCCGCTTCCCAGGATCAACGACCTGTATGATCAGCTCGCTGGATCATCAGTCTTCTCCAAGATGGATTTAAGGTTAGGATACCACCAAATCAAAATCAGAAACGGGGACATTCCCAAGACAGCTTTTGTCACTCGTTATGGCCAGTACGAGTACACCGTCATGTCCTTCGGCCTAACCAACGCCCCAGCCACATTCTCCCGCTTGATGAACTCGATCTTCATGGAGTACTTAGATAAGTTCGTCGTGGTTTACCTCGATGATATTCTTATTTACTCGAAGAACGAGGAAGAGCATGCCGAACATCTTAGACTTGTTTTAGAAAAACTCAGAGAGCACCGCCTTTATGCCAAGTTCTCCAAGTGTGAATTTTGGTTGTCAGAAGTGACCTACTTAGGTCACGTAATCTCTGGTAAGGGCATTGCTGTCAATCCC
>NW_021179199.1:0-1368 GCF_002162155.2 Triticum dicoccoides | reverse complement strand
ATTACCGAGAGGGCCCAGAGATACCTCTCCGACAATCGGAGTGACAAATCCTAATCTCGAAATACGCCAACCCAACATCGACCATTGGAGACACCTGTAGTACTCCTTTATAATCACCCATTTACGTTGTGACGTTTGGTAGTACCCAAAGTGTTCCTCCGGTAAACGGGAGTTGCATAATCTCATAGTCGTAGGAACATGTATAAGTCATGAAGAAAGCAATAGCAACATACTAAACGATCAAGTGCTAAGCTAATGGAATGGGTCATGTCAATCAGATCATTCTACTAATGATGTGACCTCGTTAATCAAATAACAACTCATTGTTCATGGTTAGGAAACATAACCATCTTTGATTAACGAGCTAGTCAAGTAGAGGCATACTAGTGACACTCTGTTTGTCTATGTATTCACACATGTATTATGTTTCCGGAAAATACAATTCTAGCATGAATAATAAACATTTATCATGATATAAGGAAATAAATAATAACTTTATTATTGCCTCTAGGGCATATTTCCTTCAGTCTCCCACTTGCACTAGAGTCAATAATCTAGTTCACATCGCCATGTGATTTAACAACAATAGTTCATATTACCATGTGATTAACACCCATAGTTCACATCGCTATGTAACCAACACCCAAAGGGTTTACTAGATTCAGTAATCTAGTTTACATCGCTATGTGATTAACACCCAAAGAGTACTAAGGTGTGATCATGTTTTGCTCGTGAGAGAAGCTTAGTCAACAGGTCTGTCATATTCAGAGCCGTATGTATTTTGCAAATATCCTATGTCTACAATGCTCTGTGCGGAGCTACTCTAGCTAATTGCTCCCACTTTCAATATGTATCCAGATTGAGATTTAGAGTCATCTGGATCAGTGTAAAAGTTTGCACTGATGTAACTTTTACAACAAACTCTTTTATCACCTCCATAATCGAGAAACATCTCCTTAGTCCTTACTAAGGATATTCTTGACCAATGTCCAGTGATCTACTCCTAGATCACTATTGTACTCCCTTGCCAAATACAGAGCAAGGTATACAATAGGTCTGGTACATAGCATAGCATACTTTATAGAACCTATGACTGAGGCATAGGGAATGACTTTTCATTCTCTTTCTATTTTCTGCTGTGATCGGGATTTGAGTCTTACTCAATTTCATACCTTTGCAACACAGGCAAGAACTCTTTCTTTAACTGTTCCATTTTGAACTATTTCAAAATCTTGCCAAGGTATGTAGTCATTGAAAATCTTATCAAGTGTCTTGATCTATCTCAATAGATCTCGATTCTCAATATATAAGTAGCTTTTACTGAGGTCTTTTCTTGAAAAACTTTTATTCAAGTATCCCTTTATGCTA
>NW_021179198.1:0-1380 GCF_002162155.2 Triticum dicoccoides | reverse complement strand
CATCCTCGCCCAATGGGTTACTAGTCGTATGCAGGCCGTGGGGTTTCATATAAATGCTGTTGGGTAGGCTGGCATTTTTTATTATTTATTTAATTTTTTTGCATATGTCACATGTCTAATTTTTTGCATATGTCACATGTCATGTTTTGCAAACAAGTTTGAAGCATTAAATTTTCAAATTATAAATTAAATATAAATTTTACAAAATATTTAAAATATTTGGACCAAACATTTCCACCATGTGAGGATACCCAAAGTAATTTTTTAAATTTGTATTCAATATTTTGCATATGTCAAATATCTAATTTTGCACACAAGTTTGAAACAAAATATGTCACATGTCAATTTCTTTGCATATGTCACATGTCAAATTTTGCAAACAAGTTTGAAGCATTAAATTTTCAAATTTTAAATTAAATATAAATTTTACAAAATATTTAAAATATTTGGACCAAACATTTCCACCATGTGAGGATACCCAAAGTAATTTTTTAAATTTGTATTCAATTTTTTACATATGTCAAATGTCTAATGTTGCACACAAGTTTGAAACAAAATATGTCACATGTCAATTTTTTTGCATATGTCACATGTCAAATTTTGCAAACAAGTTTTAAGCATTAAATTTTCAAATTTTAAATTAAATAAATTTTACAAAATATTTAAAATATTTGGACCAAACATTTCCACCATGTGAGGATACCCAAAGTAATTTTTTAAATTTGTATTCAATTTTTTGCATATGTCAAATGTCTAATTTTGCACACAAGTTTGAAACAAAATATGTCACATGTCAATTTTTTGCATATGTCACGTGTCAAATTTGGCACACATGTCAGGACAACCTCCAAATCACCTTTATTTTGGCACACATGATCTCTTGCACAAACAAAGCTAGTTTTCCAAGGTTTTATATTTTTTTGAATTTTTTATTAATTTATAATGCCCTCTAGACTGACTGGTCAAACCATCGGTCTATACCTCAAGGGGGCATTGTAAAGTACTAATTTTCGAAATTTTCTTTCATAGCCATGTTTGGCACATGTGGGTCACCATGTACAAGAAAATTTGGGTGATTTGGAGGTGGTGGAAAAAATCACGTATGTTCAAATGGCCCCTCCGGAATGCGATGATTTTTTTGACCACCTCCAAATCACCTCTATTTTGGCACACATGATCTCTTTCACAAACAAAGCTTGTTTTCCAAGGTTTTATACTTTATTGAATTTTTTATTAATTTATAATGCCCTCTAGACTGATTAGTCATACCATTGGTCTATACCTCAAGGGGGCATTGTAAAATATTATTTTTCCAAATTTTCTTTCATAGCCATGTTTGGCACATGTGGGTCACCATGTACAACAAAATTTGGGTGATTT
>NW_021179197.1:0-1577 GCF_002162155.2 Triticum dicoccoides | reverse complement strand
ACGACGAATTTATCCAAATACTCCATGAAGATTGAGTTCATTAACCGAGAAAAGGTGGCTGGAGCGTTGGTTAGTCCGAAAGACATGACGGTGTACTCGTATTGGCCATAACGAGTAACAAAGGCCGTTTTAGGAATGTCCCCGTTTCTGATTTTGATTTGATGGTAGCCCAACCTCAAATCCATCTTGGAGAAGACTGAGGATCCAGCGAGCTGATCATACAGGTCGTTGATCCTGGGAAGCGGGTATTTGTTCTTGATTGTGACCAAATTGACAGGTCGGTAATCTACAACCATCCGGTCCGTACCATCCTTTTTCTTGACGAATAGGACGGGGCAAGCCCACGGAGAAGAGCTAGGTCGGATGAAACCCTTTTTCAAGGACTCATCGAGTTGTTTCTTAAGTTCGGCTAGTTCTAGGGGTGCCATCTTATAAGGTCTTCTAGCAATCGGAACGGTTCCTGGAATGAGGTCTATTACAAACTCAACATCCCTGTCAGGTGGAACACCTGGCAATTCCTCTGGAAAGACATCCGGGAAGTCACGGACTACCGGAACGTCCTCAAGGTCTGGCAAAGAGCTGGCGTTAAGAGAATATAATTGTCGCTTGGCTATTCGGGTCAAGACATTAACTATCTTTCCCGAAGGATGGGTGAGTTGAACAGTCCTAGAGAAGCAATCGATTTGGGCATGATGAGCCGACATCCAGTCCATACCCAGAATGATATTAATATCTGAAGATTTAAGGGCTATCAAAGACGCAAGGAAAACAAGTCTGTTGACTTGGATCTCATTTCCATAACTTACCCTAGAGGTCTGCCATCTAGACCCAGGGGTAGAGATTTCCATAGTGGATGGCAAGTCACAGAATGCAACGTTATGCAAACGAGCATAGTTTTCAGATATAAAGGAATGAGAGGCTCCTGTATCGAAAAGAACAGATGCCGGGTGGCAATTAACAAGAAGCGTACCGAGAACGACGTTGGGGTCCTCTTGAGCTTCTTCGGCAGAGACACAGTTGACATGGCCACGTGAAGCGGTGACCGGTTTAGCATGAAACACTTTCCCTGTCGGCTTGCCACGGCCAACAGCTTTAGCAGATTGATTTGGGTTGGTCTGGGGGCATTCACGCATATAGTGGCCAGATTCCCCACACTTGAAACAAGTCACGGAACTGGTACGTGGAGGAGCATTGTTAGTTGGACCCCCATAGGGCTTGGCTGGAGCAGACTGTTGAACGGGGCGAGGCGCCTGGAAAGATGGCCTCGGTGTGAACCTGGGTGGCAGGGCGGTGTTGGGTACCCACACGCGGCGCTTCTGAGGACCAGCACCGGATGAGGAACCCGTGTCACGTCCATGCTTGCGTGTTGCGTCATAGTCAGTCTGACCAGTTTCAGCACTGATGGCTTTGTTGACAAGTTTCGAAAAAGATGTGCACTCATGCAGACGGAGGTCGCGGCGAAGCTCAGGACTAAGGCCCTTACGGAACCTTGCTTGCTTCTTGGCGTCAGTAGAAACTTCCTCAGTTGCATATCGGGCGAGATTACCAAACTCCCTGCTATAGGCATCCACAGAAAG
>NW_021179196.1:0-985 GCF_002162155.2 Triticum dicoccoides | reverse complement strand
GGAGCCTATTGAATAGATTACTTGAGTCGTAGAGTCATTTTGTGATGCCATGTTGTATTGCACATATCGAGCATATTGTGTGTATGTTATTGAAATGCTTGGTATGTGTGGGATCTGACAACCTAGTTGTTTATCCTTGGTAGCCTCTCTTACCGGGAAATGTCTCCTAGTGTTTCCACTGAGCCATGGTAGCTTGCTACTGCTCCGGAACACTTAGGCTGGCCGGCATGTGTCCTTCTTCGTTCCTGTGTCTGTCCCTTCAGGGAAATGTCACGCGATGAATATCGGAGTCCTGTTAGCCCGCTACAGCCCGGTTCACCGGAGTCCTGCTAGCCCAGTGCTACAGCCCGGATTCACTCGCTGATGACCGACACGTTCGATGTTGGGTCATGGATGCCTGTCCCTGTAAGTTTGTGCCGCTTTGGGTTTACGACTAGCCATGTCAGCCCGGGCTCCTTATCATATGGATGCTAGCGACACTGTCATATACGTGTGCCAAAAGGCGCAAACGGTCCCGGGTAAAGGTAAGGCGACACCCGTGGGAATACCGTGCGTGAGGCCGCAAAGTGATATGAAGTGTTACATGCTAGATCTATGTGGCATCGAGTCGGGGTCCTGACAGCGTTGGTATCAGAGCTTGACTGCCTGTAGGATTACCAAGCCAAACTGGTCGAAGTTGAGTCTAGAAATTCTTTAGTTATATAAGGGAATTGATTGTGGGATGGAACGTAAGGCTCTTTTACTCCTTATACCTCATGCCCTTCTGATCTGAGTCATCTTATCTTTCCTACGGGGTTAAGAAACTAGGCTATCTCTTCTTTTTATCAGGATCACGTGTTACTAATCAGTGGACTTATAAGATTGTTGGATTTAAGTCTCAGTTCAGTTCCTACTACTTCCGTATGATAATTGTTGATCTCGGAACCTTGATATTGTGCTTCTAAGTGGTTATGCCACCATTTTTGTGAATGTCTCAAATCTTTTC
>NW_021179195.1:20959-22150 GCF_002162155.2 Triticum dicoccoides | reverse complement strand
TCGTTTGCTCATCTACTAATAATATAAACAAATTGCCAATTTAGTTATCAAAAGAAAAAATAATCTAGAGACTAGAAAAAGGGTTGAAACTCCGAGGAAATTAAGTGTGCAAATGCCAAGGAAAGAATGTATTAAAGCCAAAACATTTATAGAAATTAATTAAACAATAGATACCTGACTGATTTAAATACTCTGAAAATCATTAGTTCTCATCAGGAAATGTGCACACAGTCCCTCTTTCATACATGCATGTGTTTATATGTTGATAATTATGATTGGCAAGAGGAGAGCATTTGTGCAGTGGCACCCAAAGGACATGTGCAAACTGACTCCATTGGAAAGGATCTCACCCTCACCCGGTGTGTTGTGTACTCATTTTCCTTGCACCCTGAGCTCAATACTCTGAGTAAAGTGCAGTTGTCACTAATGCATATTGGAACTTTGCGATGTGCCTAGGGCAATCGCCAATGGCCACAAAAACACGTCAAATTGTTTGCCATGAGCAACACTCAGAAAACACGACTCTTCTGGGCGTCTACCGACAAAGTTTCTTTTTTTGTGTCCTTTCCCATGGGTACTCGACATATAGGTGAAAAAATCCTTGCATGCAAAAAGTCATGTATTCGTCAAATTAATCAAAATATTCTAAATTTTTTAACACATCCTATATGGATCATAAGACGACAGCATGCCAAGTTTTATATTTTGAGACTTCTCTTACATTTTCGGAATAAAAAAATAAACTCAATCTTCAGGGTCGAGTCTTGGTACCCTGAGATTTAGAATTTATCTTCTTTACATGGATAAGGCCTAAATATAGACTAAAGAAGAAAAAAATGATTTTCAATCCAATTTTTCCAAAATAATATGTGCACTTGCAGTCCAAATGTGAATTATATTGACTAAATCCCAGGAAATGCTATAAATGACTTCAATTTAGCAACTGGATTATGAAAAATGCCAAAGTTTGACATGAAAAATTTAATGGTGCATCCTGAGTGTAGAAATATCTTGGTACCCTGATACTTAGAATTTCTTTCATTTTCTTGGATAAGGCCTAAACATATACTAAAGAACACAAAGATGATTTTCAATCCAGTTTTGCCAAAAACATATGTGCACTTGCAGTCCAAATGCGAATTATATTGACTAAATGCCAGTAAATGCTATAAATGACTTAAATTTAGCAAC
>NW_021179195.1:18912-20949 GCF_002162155.2 Triticum dicoccoides | reverse complement strand
TGGGCGTCTACCGACAAAGTTTCTTTTTTGTGTCCTTTCCCATGGGTACTCGACATATAGGTGAAAAAAACCTTGCATGCAAAAAGTCATGTATTCGTCAAATTAATCAAAATATTCTAAATTTTTTAACACATCCTATATGGATCATAAGACGACAGCATGCCAAGTTTTATATTTTGAGACTTCTCTTACATTTTCGGAATAAAAAAATAAACTCAATCTTCAGGGTCGAGTCTTGGTACCCTGAGATTTAGAATTTATCTTCTTTACATGGATAAGGCCTAAATATAGACTAAAGAAGACAAAAATGATTTTCAATCCAATTTTTCCAAAATAATATGTGCACTTGCAGTCCAAATGTGAATTATATTGACTAAATCCCAGGAAATGCTATAAATGACTTCAATTTAGCAACTGGATTATGAAAAATGCCAAAGTTTGACATGAAAAATTTAATGGTGCATCCTGAGTGTAGAAATATCTTGGTACCCTGATACTTAGAATTTCTTTCATTTTCTTGGATAAGGCCTAAACATATACTAAAGAACACAAAGATGATTTTCAATCCAGTTTTGCCAAAAACATATGTGCACTTGCAGTCCAAATGCAAATTATATTGACTAAATGCCAGTAAATGCTATAAATGACTTAAATTTAGCAACTGGATTATGTAAAATGCCAAAGTTTGACATGAAAAATTTAATGGTGCATCCTGAGTGTAGAAATATCTTGGTACCCTGATATTTGGAATTTCTTTCATTTTCTTGGATAAGGCCTAAACATATACTAAAGAACACAAAGATGATTTTCAATCCAGTTTTACCAAAAACATATGTGCACTTCCAGTCCAAATGCGAATTATATTGACTAAATGCCAGGAAATGCTATACAGGACTTAAATTTAGCAACTAGATTATGAAAAATGCCAAAGTTTGAGATGAAAAAATTAACGGTGCATCCTGAGTGTAGAAATATCTTGGTACCCTGAGATTTAGAATTTCTTTCATTTTCTTGGATAAGGCCTAAACATATACTAAAGAACACAAAGATGATTTTCAATCCAGTTTTGCCAAAAACATATGTGCACTTGCAGTCCAAATGTGAATTATATTGACTAGATGCCAGGAAATGCTATACATGACTTAAGTTTAGCAACTGGATTATGAAAAATGCCAAAGTTTGACATGAAAAATTAAATGGTGCATCCTGAGTGTAGAAATATCTTGGTACCCTGAGATTTAGAATTTCTTTCATTTTCTTGGATAAGGCCTAAACATATACTAAAGAACACAAAGATGATTTTCAATCCAGTTTTGCCAAAAACATATGTGCACTTGCAGTCCAAATGTGAATTATATTGACTAAATGCCAGGAAATGCTATACATGACTTAAATTTAGCAACCGAGTCATGAAAAATGCCAAAGTTTGACATGAAAAGCTTAATGAAGGATCCTTAGTGTAGAAAAGTATCAAGGTCAATCGATGCAGCAGCGCTCACCTGGCTTTCTAATCTGACCCGTTCCTTTTCGAAAACTAGACTCTTAATCGGCGATTGTTCGGTTTCTATGTAGTGTAAGTCAAAGATTTTGCGAAAATTCTAAAAAATTCACCATATAATGATAGCATGCCAAATTTCATTTGTTGAGACTTCGTTTGCATTTTTTAGACTTAGAAAAACCAATAAACTCAATGTTTGGGGAATATAATTTCATTTTTGGTGCCTTGAGGTTTGCAATTCCTTTCCTTTTTTGGATAAGGCCTAAACATACAGTAAAGCACAGAAAATATATTTTCAACCCTATTTTTGTCGATTTTTCCATGCATTTGTAGTTCAAATATAAATTATATTCACTAAATGCTTAGAAATGCACTAAATGACTTAAATATATAGTAAAGGAACCCCGAAAAATGGCAATGTTTGATACAGGACATGTAATGGTGTATCTTCTGTGTAGAAAAAGTTCCAAGGTCAAACATAAATTGCTTTGCCTTCAAATCTAACCCGTTCCATCCTAAAAATCATTAGTATCAAGTGA
>NW_021179195.1:15948-16666 GCF_002162155.2 Triticum dicoccoides | reverse complement strand
GTGTGGTTGCACCGGACCTCGAAGCCATCACGGAAGCAGCCGTAGCCGATGCCGAATGGGAAGGGGATGCTGATGTTGCCGCACATGTCGGGGCAGTCCGGAAGTCCCATTGGCAGCCGCTCTTCAGCGGCAGCGGCAAGGATGACCAGTAGGATTACTACTGGCAGGAGCAGCAGCTGCAAATGCAACTGCGAGCTGGGCGTGGTGCTCATTGTGCTCTACTACCTCTATGGGTTATGGTTTGAATGGGCTGCACCAGCACGCCCTCCCTTGTTATATACACGGCGGCCACAAGCTCCTCGGCAAAATACTATTCTCACGAAAAAACCGGCAAAAAGGAATCATGGATGTACATGATTATCTAGTTTGTGCACTTGCAATTTTTTAGTTTTAGCGTTTTGCATTTTAGTACCATCGTGAAATGTTAACTTTGTTTTAGTTATGTAGTTTGTTCAGCCGGGGCTCTGGTAATTAAAACTTCAGCATAAACTTCATGACTCCACTCGGTACTAATGGTTGCTTCCAGGAGAATACCGCAACCAACACACACAACCGACCTCACGTGGAAAAATTTGGTTTCCTATAAAGGCTCAGAATAGCAACTAGGCATGTAAGGCTGGTCGTAATGGTAGTATCATAGCTAGTATCATGCATGCCAACTAGGCAATTTTGATGAGGTGTCATAACATTAAATGAAGAAAGAGAGGGTGTAGTATCA
>NW_021179195.1:8863-11392 GCF_002162155.2 Triticum dicoccoides | reverse complement strand
CTGCCGCGCCTGCCATTCTCGCACCTTCCCACGCCACTGTTGCAGCGTCCAGACGCCACCGACGTCTCGCCTGTCGCGCCGCACCTTCACACGCCGCCGCTGCCTCGCTTTGACACGGCACCGCTGTCGCGCGTGCCGCCAGCCGGCCGCCTCTCCCTCGGGGCGCGCGCCACCGACGACTCGCCCGGCCATCTCCCTCCCCCGCCTTCTATAAAAGAGCGCGCCACGCCGTGCCATCTCCCTCGGCCCGCCCATCTCTCTTCCTCTCCTCGCCCGCCCATCTTGCTCTCCTCGCCGCAATGTCTCCAGCGACTCCGACGAGGGCGCGTGGCCGACCGGCGTCTGGCCGCTGAGCCTCACCATCGCCGACACGGAGCTTATGGCCCGGTACGGCGTGTTGGTGCCGCCGGCAGCCAAGGTGCCGGGGCCATGGCGGATCGGGGCGAACGGCATTCCCACCATGGGACCGCCGCCGACGAGGGAGAAGCTCCGTGAGTTCCCTGGCGGCCGGTACAACCGGAGGGCCCGGCGCAGGTTCTGGCGCGGGAAGAACTTCGACATCGTCCTCGGCGTGTTCAGGGACGTGGCGGCCGACCGCATCGTCGGGGACATTACCGGCGAGGCCGACACTTCCCGTTGTCACCGCCACGGCCCACCTCCAGCCGGCCCCACTGCCCCGACACAGCAGGCGCCCCCTGCCCCGGCGCTGGTCGACATCCCGCCTGTGCAGGCCGCCCTCACGCAAGACGGAGACCCCGACGACACGCCGGGGCTAGTTGCGGTGCTGGCCCGGTCGGCAGAGGAGGCGGCGGCGGCCACTCGTGAGGAACGAGAGCGGTTGGTGGCCATAGCGGCGGTGCAGGAGCAGCAGGCGCGGGAAGACAACTGGTGGGATTTTAGCGACGACGACGACGACGATGACAATGGCGGCGACGGCGGCGAAGGAGAGGCAGGCAGTATGGCGCCGGTCGTCGACCTCACCGGCGCCAGCGACGACGAGTAGTCTAGTTTTAGGGTATTTTATTTAAATTTCGGTCTAAGTTATGTAAGAGCAGTGCTCGGTTATGTTTAGGGTTATGTAAAATATTTTGAATTATGAATGAACTCGGAGTGGTTTATCTGGAAAAAAAAAATCTGTATGTTTAATTTGATGTTAGTCTTGCAACTTGGAAAAATAAACGGAAACATGAATTTCAACGGTACGAGACGATACTCGACACACAAATTGTAGAAAAATCAGTCGCAAAACGCATGCATGGGTCCTCACCTCATACCCGAAGGGTGTCCGGAGAACTTGTCATGCATGCACAGCAAAAACATATTGCGTCACGTCCGGGGTGTGGTATGTGGTGTTGTCACCTAAAAATTATAAAAAATTCTTGAAGCGATAAAAAAGACAGAAAGCTTTTCATGCATCCTACTAATGATGGTGGAACACTATAAAAAAATGTGGGTACATTTGAAGGCTGTCAGAAAAAAAAACTCCTGCCCGAACGTTCTCCGGAGTAGGAGGCCAATTTTTCGACATATTCGGAATGACCTCAACTTTTGCAAGTGAGTTGGTATGCCCACCTCCACAATCAATACAAGATTTGAATGTATTTGGACATGAAAAACATGTTGCGTCACGTCCGGGGATGTGGTATGTGGTGTTTTCATCGAAGAAATTATGGAAAATTCATAAAGTAAAAAAATCCAGAAAACTTGTCATGCATCGTACGATGGTGGAACACTATGGAAAAAAATTGAGTTAATTTCAAGATTGTCGAAAAAAAATTAGTTGGTATGTTCACCCTGACATTCAATCCAAGAATTGAACGTATTTGAACACCAAAAAACATTCATAAAGCGATAAAAAATATTTAAAACATGACATGCATCCTAGTGATGATGGTGGAACACTATAAAAAAAATTATAGAAGGCAAAAAAAATAGTGATGCAAAAAAAAAGTCCACCTGTGCTTGCACGCCGCAACTGCGCTTAATCGGTCTGGCCCGATCAAGCTGGGTGGCGAAAGGGCCGGCCTTTCGGCCCAGCTACGGCCTGCAGCACTGGCCAACGGGACAGTGGCGGGGCGGGGCGGGAATCAGGGGAGTTCGAAACGGTGGTGGGAGCTTGGTATATAAACCGGTGGCGGCGGCGTTTGGCGGGCGAGGTGGGACTAAACGTTAGTCCTCACCCCCGCCGACCCTGCCCCCGCACCGCGCGCGCACTTAATGGGCCGGCCCAGGCGCGATGTCGCGCACAGTCACTGGGCTGTCGCGCACACTTAATGGGCCGGCCCAGGCGCGCTGTCGCGCACAGTCACTTTTGTTAATTTATAAGTAAGAATAATGAGTTTCTATCACAATTTATAGGTAAAAATAATCAGTATATTTTTAATTTTTATGAGTTTTGTGTTAATGCCTAACATTTTGCAGCTTATTAAAAATTATTAATTAGTTTATTGATATAACTAATAATTTGGAAACGACCGTTCATAAAAAAATGTACTTGACATAGAAATTATTAAGTAGTTAAATTAAAAA
>NW_021179195.1:7501-8805 GCF_002162155.2 Triticum dicoccoides | reverse complement strand
AGTACTTAATACAGAATTTATTAAGTAATTATATTTAAGAGAGTACTTAATATGGAATTTATTTTGTGTTGAAAATATACATATTAAAAATTTACTATTGTTATTTCTGCGCAAATTGACGAGCTGATATTAAAAAAATAAGATAGTAATAATGTCAGTTGACTTTATTTAAAGTCATATGACATTATTACTACCTTATCTAATAAATATCTCAAAGGCGGCTATATAAGCCAGTCCTGGCGTCCCTCGGCGCGCGAGGTGGGACTAAAAAAGCGCCCCTTCCACTTCCCCCTGCTCCGTGAATTGTAGGACCAAACAAAAATAATCATGACAAAAAATAAGCCCATCGGTGCTTGCAAGCCGCATCTGCGCTTAATCGGTCCGGCCCGATCAAGCCGGGTGGTGAAAGGGCCGGCCTTTCGGCCCAGCGACGGCCTGCAGCACAGGCAACGGGGCAGTGGCGGGGCGGGACGGGAATCAGAGGAGTTCGAAACGGTTGTGGGAGGTTGGTTTATAAGCCGGTCGCGGCGTCGTTCCGCGGGCGAGGTGGGACTAAACTTTAGTCCTCACCTCCGCCGACCCTGCCCCCGCACCGCGCGCACACTTAAGGGCCGGCCCAGGCGCGCCGTCGGGCACAGTCACTGGGCCGTCGCGCACAGTCAAGACTTTTGTTTTGTTTAAAAAGATAGTATTATGTTTTTAGTTATTTATGCCTGGCTTATAGTATAAAGAAATTCTATAATTAATAAAAGTCCAAACGTAATATAAAATTGTTAACTATATTTATTATAATAATAATGAATTGTTTATTGAAATTTATACGAAAAACAAATGAGTTTTTTACAATTAATTGCTAAAACAATAATGAGTTTTCTGATAATTAATTGATAATGAGTTTTTTGTAATGAATATTTTAATCAGTTATTTCTTTCAATTAGTGATTACATTTTTGTAATGAATTGTTTAATGAATTGTTTAATGAGTTTTTAGGAACTGGCACTGGGCTCTAGGTTAATAGGTTAGTCCCAAAAATAAAATAAAATAGCATAATAATGCATATAAAACATCCAAAACAGATAATATAATAGCATGGAACAATCAAAAACTGTAGATGATGTATCATCTCCCAACTAGCGCTTTTCTTTAATGCCTTGTTAGCTACGCAATATGATGTCAATGATGCTCACATGAAAGATAACAATTGAAACATAACGAGAGCAGCATGAAGCATATGACTAGCACATTTAAGTCTAACCCACTTCCTATGCCTAGGGATTTTTTTAGCAAACAATTTATAGGAACAA
>NW_021179195.1:6356-7450 GCF_002162155.2 Triticum dicoccoides | reverse complement strand
AAACAAACATGACTTCAAAACTTTACGCCCATAGAGAGGAAACTTGATATTATTGCAATTCCTAAAAGCATATACTCTTACCTCATAATAATTTTCATTAGAATCATGAATGAATTCAACAATATAACCACCACATAAAAGCATTATTTTCATGATCTACATGCATAGAAATTTATCTACTCTCCACATAAGCAAATTTATTCTTCTTCATAATAGTGGGAGCAAACTCAACAAAATAACTATCATGTGAGGCATAATCCAATTGGAAATTAATATGACAAGTTTCATGGTTATCATTAATCTTTATAGCATACATGTCATCAGAATAATCATCATAGATAGCAACTTTGTTCTCATAATGTATTGGAACTTGTTCCAAAATAGTGGACTCATCACTACATAAAGTCATGAGCTCTCCAAACCCACTTTCATAATTATCAAAATAAGATTCAACACCCTCCAAAATAGTGGGATCGTTACTTCCTAAAGTTGACACTCTTCCAAACCCACTTTCATCAATATAATAATCATAAATAGGAGGCATGATTTCATCATAATAAATACTCTCCTCAAAACTTGCGGGACTAAAAACATCATATTAATCAAACATAGCATCCCCAAGCTTGTAGCTTTACATGTCATTAGCATCATCGATATTCAAAGAATTCATACTAACAACATTGCAATCATGCTCATCATTCAAAGATTTTATGCCAAACATTTTATTGCATTCTTCTTCTAACACTTTGGCACAATTTTCCTTTCCACCATTTTCAAGAAAGACATTATGAAGATGAAGCATATGAGGCAATCTTAATTCCATTTTTGCAGTTTTCTATTATAAACTAAACTAGTGATAAAACAAGAAACTAAAAGATTCAATTGCAATATCTAAATATATACGTTCAAGCAATAACCTCTCCGACAATGGTGCCTGAACAACTTGTTTCCAACGAACCAAAAGAACATCGTTTGAAAAACAGAAGGAGGAGACAACACTGCCAGCAGAAAGAGGTACTCCTCTTCCCTTATTTGTTCAAATATTACATCTTTGTTCACACCGTATTCATCCCATGATAGATAATAGTTGACTT
>NW_021179195.1:4488-6236 GCF_002162155.2 Triticum dicoccoides | reverse complement strand
CTCTTACTACACCCTCTTCACAATACTCACAAGGTTTCCCCCCATATACTATTTCACCGGACCAAACACGGCAAGACTCTGGAATTCACGGACCAAACGCGAAGATAAAAGATCACTGGGACTCATTTGGGGAGTTCAAGCAATTGGAGCGGTCGAGGATAAACACGATAAATGCTCAGAAGAAAGAGTGGCACCATTCTCCGGGGCTAGGTGGCTACAAGAGTGGCATCCATAAGTGGGAGCAATCAGAGCAGAAGATGCTTGATGCAGGGGTCCGGCCAAAAACATTGGATTGGCCCGACAGGTGCAGGACATGGTTTTATGTGCATTGGGGGAAGTTGGACCTAGAGAGAGGGGAGGTTATAGAGCTGGCAAGTCTTAAAAATGCCTTTGATGCTTTAGTTGCTGCAATAAAAGATGCTCATACTGGGGTGTTCCAGCCCGACAGAGAGAACGATGAGCTTACACACGCCCTCAAGAATCCTGAACACACGGGACGAACACGAGGCAAAGGTGTTGTTCCGTGGGTTGAGGGATTTAAGGACTGGAATGAGTCTCGTAGAAGTCATTTGTGAAAGAAGAATCAGGAGGCAGCCAATGATGTCTACTACGCAACCTTCTTCTTGTAGGCTCGTGTTGGGCCTTCAAGTGCAGAGTTTTGTAAGACAGTAGCAAATTTCCCTCAAGTGGATGATCTAAGGTTTATCAAACCGTGGGAGGCGTAGGATAAAGATGGTCTCTCTCAAACAACCCTACAACCAAATAACAAAGAGTCTCTTGTGTCCCCAACACACCCAATACAATGGTAAATTGTATAGGTGCACTAGTTCGGCGAAGAGATGGTGATACAAGAATAATGTGGATGGTAGATATAGGTTTTCATAATCTGAAAATATAAAAAAAGCAACATTGCAAGTAACAAAAGTGAGCGAAAAGGATATAGCAATTCTTAGAAACAAGGCCTAGTAGGGTTCATACTTTCACTAGTGTAAGTTCTCTCAACAATGATAACATAATTAGATGATATGGCAATCCCTCAACATGCAACAAAAGTAACTCCAAAGTTCCTATCGCAGAGAACATAAGATGAAATTGCTTGTAGGGTACGAAACCACCTCAAAGTTATTCTTTCTGATCAATCCATTGCGCTATTCCTGTAAGTGTCACAAACAGCCCTAGAGTTCGTAGTAAAATAACACCATATGACACACATCAATAAACCCTAATGTCACCTAGATACTCCAATGTCGCCAGAAATATCTGTGGGTCAATTATATGATATGCATCAAACAACTTCAGATTCATAATATTCAATCCAACACAAAGTACTTCAAAGAGTGCCCCAGTATTTCTACCGGAGAAATGAGGACGAAAACATGCATCAACGCCTATGCATAGATTACCCCAATGTCACTTCTGGAATCCGCGAGTTGAGTGCCAAAACATACATCAAGTGAATCAATAGAACACCCCATTGCCACCACGGGCATCCCATGCAAGATATACATCAAGTGTTCTCAAATCCATAATAGTATTCAATCGGATAATAGTGTAACGTCAATGGTAAAACACAATTCATCACAAGAAGATAGATGGGAAAGAACACCATAAGATGCAACTATTGTAACAAGGCTCGCGATACATCAAGATCCTGCCAAATCAAGAACACAAGAGAGAGAGACAGAGAGAGATAGATAGATAGATAGATAGATAGATAGATAGATAGATAGATAGATAGATAGATAGAT
>NW_021179195.1:0-2713 GCF_002162155.2 Triticum dicoccoides | reverse complement strand
CTTTATCAGCAAGTCCTTTCATGGATAATAAAAAAAAGGATTCGAGCGGTAGTAAGAAAAGCAGGGAAACTGTTCCCTAGCTGAGAGAAAACCCAGTACAATCGATCCTGCCACTCAAGGGTAGTACCGACCAGATGGAGATCGATCATGCCGCTCAAGATGAGTATAGACCCGATGGAGATCGATGCTGCAGCTTTTGCTAGAGAGTTCGGTCTCACTATTGAACAACTCCTGGGCACTGAGGACATGCCCAGGGTGCATACGAGGAACTAGCATGGAGATATGTCAGAGGGAACCCTCTAGTCAGGCCTATAGAGGTCCATCTTCTATCAACACAGATGCGCAAATTGCATGACCGGTACCTTTGAGAAGCAGATACCGGGAGACAGAGCCTCATGGTGAAAGTCAAGCGAGAGCATTACATCAATTAAAACAATATGTGGATTGATTTTCCAGAACTTATTCAGTTATTCAATCAAGATGCACTCAAGAAATCTCTTGTCAGTTTCTATTGTCTATAAGTGATTTCTTTCTGTAATGTAAGTCTCTAGTTTCAGCTCGTTCATTGCATGTAATTATCCTTACTATATTCTTTTGTGTGGTATTATCCAGAATGAAGATGTTTGAAATGAAAAGAGATTGAGTCTATGGCATTAGGTTCATTGACCCAAATACCATTTATGATACTGTGTTAAGATACTACCCAGATGACACAGAGGAGAACGTGCTATGGTTTATGAAGGAACAAAATACCCAACCAGATATAGTACTTCCTTACATCTACATGTGAGAATTAGTGTCTTGCACTACAAATCATTTTTGGCTTACTCGATGTTAAGTGTAGTACTAGATGAGCTATGCATGCCCGCTTATACAACTTATTTCCACTGGATCCTGGTAATTATTAAAGTCGACGATGGGCAATTTGATGTACTAGACTCACTACAAAAAGATCCTGAAGAGTACATGCCCCTGAAGTTGATGCTCGACAGGTAATTTCAATCATTATCGCACTATGTCGGTCTATTTAGTTCATTTCCTAATATCAAGTAATCAATAACTCCTTTTATTCTTTTTCTTTGTCGGGCAGGGTTTGGAAACGGTTCAAAAAAGAGGTGACCGGTTCATGGAAAAAGGAGCTGTCATGGAAAAGGATCAAGGTAATTAATTAGTACTAGCTACAGCCGCGCATCTCTTTAGTTCTGGTTTCAATACCATTATCATGCTTGATTATTATCTGACTGAATTGTATTCTCGTAAAGTGGTGCCTAACACAGGAATAGGGGACTAATATATGTGTATACATTGTTTAAGAGAACAGTCGCATTATGACTGAAACGAGGAATGATAAAGTAACTATTGGTGTACATACACTATTCACGATTTTTTTATCATGATCTAATATATATACACACATTGATCTCCTTCTTAATTTAAATATGCAGTAGATGCAGAGTAGGCTCATGCCAAAGGACCGCGTACGAGCACTTCAAGAGGAAATATCAAGATTTTTGCTTCAGCAGGTCATAGCTCTCGAAGGAGAACACCATTATGCCGATTATTGATCTGCAAAAAGTAGGAGAAATTGTATATACCAAATTATATAGTGAGCCTGAGCGCAGGATCGCTAATCGTGTGCTCCGGCCAGGCTACGCGCGCACCCTTCCATCTTGTCAGCCAACCACCTTCCACTAACCGTAACAAAAGCTAGAAACCATGGTAATAAACTGTTTTTTGCGGGTAAAAACCATGGTAATAATCAAAAGTGATTACTAGGTTGCACGCACCACATCCCACCCCTGTTAAATTTTTTTTTTGAAGGTCACCGGGGAGGGAGAGGACTCCCCCACTTGAATTGTATTCAAATTGCCTATAAGAGTTCGCAGCCTTTTGCAGGATGGGTTCAAGTGAACCAGAATTACAGGTGGGCACAGGAGGAGAAGAGGTAAAGCAAAGAACACAACAAATAAACAAGGGAGAACAAAGAGGGAAAATACGACCCGACACAACACAAAGCACCCCCAGCGAGATCGAACGGCATTGGCCAGCTGAGAACAAGCCATGGCACTGCATCATCGATGCAATCGGAGGCATCACGCAACCAAGACTGCACAACGCCACGACACCACTGCGTCGGGGGTGCATTCGAACGGTCACGCGAGGCCCAGACGACGCCACGGCGCCTATGTACCGCAGGCAAAGTCGGCGTCGCCAAGCAGACAAACCCATGACACTGTACCATCGACGCAATCGAAGGCATCACGCAACCAAGACTGCACAGCGGCACGACACCACCTGCGTCGGGGGTGCATTCGAACGGTCACGCGAGGCTGAGACGACGCCACGACACCTGTGTGCCACCAACAAAGTCGCTTGACATCGCCAAGCAGAGACTCACCAAGGAGCGCAGGAGCAAGAACACAAGAAGAACACCGCCAAAGAGGGGCTCCAGCCACCGCCGACCCCAAACCGGCCGCACCACCACCACCTCAAACTTATCAGCAGAGCTAGCCTGAAGGAGGACACCAACTTTCTCTTCATCTGACCAAACAAGGCGAAGTGCCTCGAACATTGGCCGTCTGGTCGCCACCCAACAACCCCCCGAAAGGGGAGAGGTGGGAACGAGGAAATCCAATATAGGACCACACCTCGCTAACCCGGCTTCCGACGAAAGAATCAACCCCACTTCAGGGCATGGCCGAGCCAAGATCAC
>NW_021179194.1:0-1501 GCF_002162155.2 Triticum dicoccoides | reverse complement strand
GAATATTACTCAATTTTGGGGCCCCGGAGTGATTTCTACGATTGACGAACACCGGGGTACGTTTATGTGTCGGTCATTAACACTCGCAGTTTTGGCCGATTCTGGCCCGTTTCATGGACTATTGCTCACTATCTTGGGTCCCGGAGCGATTTCCACGATTGACGAACCCCGAGGTGCGTTTATGTGTCGTCATCAATGATCCGAGTATTTTCGATTTTGGGCTCTTTCATGACCTATTAGTCACCATTTTGGAGTCCTAGAGCGATTTCCACGATTGATGATCCTCGTGGTGCGTTTACGTGTCTGTCGTCAACACTCAATTTTGGCCGATTCTAGGGTCCCAGGGCGATTTCCACGATTGACGAACCCCGGGGTGCGTTTACGTCTCGTTCATCAACAATCCTAGTTTTGTTCTTCTGGGCTCTTTCATGGTTTATTACTGTCCGTTTTAGGGTCCCAGAGCAATTTCCACGATTAACTATCCCCGGGGTGTGTTTACGTGTTCGTCCTGAACAGTCATAATTTTGGCCGATTCTGGCCCGTTTCATAAACTATTACTCACCGTTTTCGGGTCCCAATACGATTGCCATGGTTGTTGAACCCCTAGGTGCATTTAAGTGTCAGTCATCAATACTCATAGTTTTGACTGATTCTGGCGCGTTTCTTGGACTATTACTCACTGTTTTGGGGTCCCAGAGAGATTTCCACGATTGAATAACCCCGGGGTACGTTTACGTGTCGGTCATCAGCACTCATGGTTTTTGTCGATCCTGACCTGTTTCGTGGACTATTACTCACCGTTTTTGGGTCTGAAAGCAATATCCATGGTTGTTGAACTCCAAGGAGAGCTTACGTGTCGGTCATCAACAATCGCAGTTTTGGCCGATTATGGCTGGTTTCTTGGACTATTACCCAGTTTTGGGGTCCCGGAGTGATTTCCACGGCTGACGATCACCGGGGTCCGTTTTTGTGTTGGTCATCAGCACTCACAGTTTTGGCCGATTCTGGCCCGTTTCATGGAGTATTACTCACTAATTTGGGGTCCGTGACCAATTTGCATGCTTGACAAACCCCGGGGTGCGTTTATCTATCGTTCATCAATAATCCAAGGTTTGTCCGATTCTGGGCTCTTTCATGGACTATTACTCACAGTTTTGGGGTCCCAAAGCGATTTCCATGGTTGTCGAACCCCAAGGTGTGCTTAGATGTTGGTCGTCAAGACTCGTAGTTTGGGCCGATTCTGGCCCGTTTCTTGGACTATTAGTCACCGTTTTAGGGTCCCAAAGTGATTTCCATGATTGACTAACCCCGAGGTGCGTTTACGTGTTGGTCATCAACACTCGTTGTTTTTGTCGATTCTGACCCGTTTCGTGGACTATAACTCACTGTTTTAGGGTCCCAAAGTGATTTCCATGATTGTTGAACCCCAAGGTGCGCTTACGTGTCGGTCATCAACAATATCAGTTTTGGCCGATTCTGACCCACTTCCTCGAGTATTACT
>NW_021179193.1:0-844 GCF_002162155.2 Triticum dicoccoides | reverse complement strand
GTGTGGTTTCCTGGTACTGAATGGCACCAAAAAGAAAATCGATCCAAAGTATGTCTTCATTGTTTTTTAGCCGAATATTAAGTTGTGTCGCACTTTTTAACACCATATTGGTCCTTACTACTTTCGACCCCATCATCATCACGTTGGATGGAAACACTATGCATTTAATGTATACATCTTATTTCGATTTTTGTGCACAACTCTTGGTCAGTACATTATTTGTCACATGCTCCAAGTCTTGAAGGCAATGGTACGAATATTTGTGCATTGGTATATGGTTCATGTCATTAAAAATGTTGGGAGGAAAGCCAGTGCATAATTTCTCCCTAGAAATGATATTATCACAATTACACACACTATAGTGGTGGTTGGTTTGGGATTTTAGCTCATTATCAAATTACACTTGGACCTCAGACACGTTACTCATAGCGATGCCCCATTACGAAAATGCCATGTAAACGAATCACAACCTTGTTTCAAACTGGATTACCCCAACCCCCACCGCGATCCCATTAAGATACTAGACTGAACAATTCCTCCCCTGACGCGCTAGCTTAATTATCCCCTCCCACAATCTGCGTTGCCTCCTCCCCCCTCTCCCAGATCTCCTCCACCTCCCACGATATTCTCAACCTCCTCCTCTCGTTCAGTCCCCTCGACCATCCACGATCCCCTGTTACTACTCCTCCCCCCTCCCCTCAACCCCCTTCATGAAGATCTACTCTGCCGTGGTGATCTTCTTCCTCCTCCCTACTTCCCCTAGGCCCCGATCCCATCCACCAAGATCTTCTCTCAAACAAAGATCTTCCTCCTCCCCCCCTAATCCCCCGCCCCTCTCACGATC
>NW_021179192.1:0-860 GCF_002162155.2 Triticum dicoccoides | reverse complement strand
GCCAAGACATGATGCTATATTTTATTGTATGAGATGATCATGTTTTGTAACCGAAGTTATCGGCAACTGGTAGGAGCCATATGGTTGTCGCTTTATTGTATGAAATGCAAACGCCCTGTAATTGCTTTACTTTATCTCTAAGCGGTAGCGATAGTCGTAGAAGCAATAGATGGCGTAACGACAACGATGCTACGATGGAGATCAAGGTGTCGCGCCGGTGACGATGGTGATCACGACGGTGCTTCGAAGATGGAGATCACAAGCACAAGATGATGATGGCCATATCATATCACTTATATTGATTGCATGTGATGTTTATCCTTTTTGCATCTTATCTTGCTTTGTTTGACGGTAGCATTTTAAGATGATCTCTCACTAATTATCAAGAAGTGTTCTCCCTGAGTATGCACTGTTGCAAAAGTTCTTCGTGCTGAGACACCACGTGATGATCGGGTGTGATAGGCTCTACGTTCAAATACAACGGGTGCAAAACAGTTGCACACGCGGAATACTCAGGTTATACTTGACGAGCCTAGCATATACAGATATGGCCTCGGAACACGGGGACCAAAAGGTCGAGCGTGAATCATATAGTAGATATGATCAACATAGAGATGTTCACCATTGAAACTACTCCATCTCACGTGATGATCGGACATGGTTTAGTTGATTTGGATCACGTAATCACTTAGATGACTAGAGAGATGTCTGTCTAAGTGGGAGTTCTTTAGTAATATGATTAATTGAACTTAAATTTATCATGAACTTAGTACCTGATAGTATTTTGCTTGTCTATGTTTGTATGTAGATAGATGGCTCGTGCTATTGTTCCGTTGAATTTTAATGCGTTCCTTGAGAAA
>NW_021179191.1:0-1422 GCF_002162155.2 Triticum dicoccoides | reverse complement strand
TAGTCCACAAAACACGTTAGAATTGGCGAAAATTGTGAGTGCTGCTGACAGACACGTAAACACAACCCGGGGTTCGTAAATCGTGGAAATCATTTCGGGACCCCGATAACTAAGTAATAGTCCAAGAAACAGGCCAGAATCGGCCCAAACTGTGATTGTTGATGACCTACACTTAAGCGCACCTTGGGGTTGAACAACCATGGAAATCGCTTTGGGGCCCCAAAATGGTGAGTAACAGTCCACGACACGGGTCAGAATCGACAAAAACCGCGAGTGTTGATAACCAACCCGTAAGCGCACCCAGGGGTTCGTTAATCGTGGAAATCACTCCGGGGACCCAAAAAAGTGAGTAATAGTCCACGAAACGGGCCAGAATCGGCCAAAACTGTGAGTGTTGATGACCGACACGTAAACGCACGCCGGGGTTCGTTAATCGTGGAAATCACTCCGGGACCCCAAAACAGTGAATAATAGTATACAAAAAAGGCAAGAATCGGACAAAAGTGTAAGTGTTGATGACCAAAACGTAAATGCACCCCGCGGTTCGTTAATCGTTGAAATCACTTCCATACCCCAAAACAGTGTGTAATACTCCATGAAACGGGCCAGAATCGGCCAAAACTGCGAGTGTTGATGAGTGACACATAAATGCACCCCGTGGGAATCACACCGAGGCCAAAAAACAGAGTAATAGTCCAAGAAACGGGCCAGAATTGGCCAAAACTATGAGTGTTGATGACCGGCACGTAAATGCACCCCGTGGTTCGTTAATCGTGGAAATCACTCCGGGGGCCCAAAAAAGAGAGTAATAGTCCATGATACGGGCCAGAATCAGCCAAAACTATGAGTATTGATGACCGACACGTAAGCGCGCCTTCGGGTTCAACAACTATGGAAATCACTTCGGGACCTGAAAACAGTGAGTAATAGTCCACAGAACACGTTAGAATTGGCCAAAATTGTGAGTGTTGCTGACCGACACGTAAACACAACCCGGGGTCATTTCGGGACCCCCATAACTAAGTAATAGTCCAAGAAACGGGCCAGAATCGACCCAAACTGTGATTGTTGATGACCTACACTTAAGCGCACCGTGGGGTTCAACAACCATGGAAATCGCTTTGGGGCCCCAAAATGGTGAGTAACAGTCCACGACACGGGTCAGAATCGACAAAAACCGCGAGTGTTGATAACCAACCCGTAAGCGCACCCAGGGGTTCGTTAATCATGGAAATCACTCCGGGGACCCAAAAAAGTGAGTAATAGTCCACGAAACGGGCCAGAATCGGCCAAAACTGTGAGTGTTGATGACCGACACGTAAACGCACGCCGGGGTTCGTTAATCGTGGAAATCACTCCGAGACCCCAAAATAGTGAGTAATAGTATACAAAAAAGGCAAGAATCGGACAAAAGTGTAAGTG
>NW_021179190.1:0-621 GCF_002162155.2 Triticum dicoccoides | reverse complement strand
AGGCTGCGGGGGCGGCGGAGCTCGCCGGAGCAGAGCTCAGGGCGGCGGCCGGAGTTCGGCAACTTGCGGCCGCGGCGTTGTGGTGCACGGCAGTGGAGACGGAGGGTTCCTACGGGCTCCTGGCGTCACCAGGAACACGGGGACGCGCGCGGAAGGGACCGGCTTGGGCTCGTGCCACCGTGGCGCCATGGCCGGCGGCGAGGGGCTTTCGGGCGCGGTGGCGAGCTAGCTAGACGGGGCAAACGGACACGGGGAGGAGGGGGTTCGGTGCGGGGGCTCACCGCGGAACTAGCGAGCGCGAGGGCGAGGTCGGGGATGCCCGGTAGCTCCCGAATCGCCGGCGAGGGTCCACGGCGGCCGGAGTCGAATTTGGCGACGGCGACGGCTCCACGGGGCATCCGGAGGGGCACGGCTTGACGGGGAGCTTCAGGGCGGAGGAGCGGAGCTTCTGCGTGTGTCGGGGAGGCGAGGGGAGGTCGGTGGTGATGGCTATGGCGAACGGCGGCGGCGGTGGTTCTCGGGTGAGAGAGAGAGAGCAGGGGGAGAGGAGGAGGGCGAGGGAGAGTGAGAGCGGTGCGGGGCAGCTGCGTGGCTTCGTCCGGGGCATCGAGTGCGAGAGAA
>NW_021179189.1:0-766 GCF_002162155.2 Triticum dicoccoides | reverse complement strand
TAGCGCGGTTGACCGGTCAATCCCGCCGGCGTTTAGCCGCCGGCGAGGCCCGAGACGGCGGAGGGGCTCGGGATCGCCGTTCCGGCGACCATTCGGGCGGCGGAGACCACCCACGCGAAGCCCGCGCTCACGCGCATCCAGTGGAACACGCGGAAGGCTGCGGGGGCGGCGGAGCTCGCCGGAGCAGAGCTCAGGGCGGCGGCCGGAGTTCGGCAACTTGCGGCCGCGGCGTTGTGGTGCACGGCAGTGGAGACGGAGGGTTCCTACGGCTCCTGGCGTCACCAGGGACACGGGGACGCGCGCGGAAGGGACCGGCTTGGGCTCGTGCCACCGTGGCGCCATGGCCGGCGGCGAGGGGCTTTCGGGCGCGGTGGCGAGCTAGCTAGACGGGGCAAACGGACACGGGGAGGAGGGGGTTCGGTGCGGGGGCTCACCGCGGAACTAGCGAGCGCGAGGGCGAGGTCGGGGATGCCCGGTAGCTCCCGAATCGCCGGCGAGGGTCCACGGCGGCCGGAGTCGAATTTGGCAACGGCGACGGCTCCACGGGGCATCCGGAGGGGCACGGCTTGACGGGGAGCTTCAGGGCGGAGGAGCGGAGCTTCTGCGTGTGTCGGGGAGGCGAGGGGAGGTCGGTGGTGATGGCTATGGCGAACGGCGGCGGCGGTGGTTCTCGGGTGAGAGAGAGAGAGCAGGGGGAGAGGAGGAGGGCGAGGGAGAGTGAGAGCGGTGCGGGGCAGCTGCGTGGCTTCGTCCGGGGCATCGAGTG
>NW_021179188.1:0-1104 GCF_002162155.2 Triticum dicoccoides | reverse complement strand
GTATTGACTTACAAAGGATACGAGATAAATGGGAATACATTTTACACGATCGCCCAAGATCAAAAGAGCACCAACCAAAACAGCGGTGTCCGCTTTGATGCAGCAACCGAGAGCGGAAAGGACACATATTATGGTTACATAGTGGACATATGGGAACTTGACTACGGACCTGATTTTAAGGTCCCTTTGTTTAAGTGCAAATGGGTCAATCTGTTAGGCGGCGGGGTACAGGTAGACCCACAGTACGGAATGACAACAGTGGATCTGAAAAATCTTGGGTACACTGACGAACTGTTCGTCCTAGCCAATGATGTGGCACAGGTTATCTATGTGAAGGACATGTCTACCAAACCGAGAAAAAGAAAAGATAAGGAAGCGAATACATCATACGATGAGCCAAAGCGCCACATAGTTCTTTCAAGAAAAAGGGACATCCTGGGAGTGGACGGCAAGACAGACATGTCTGAAGATTATGAAAAGTTTCATGAAATTCCTCCCTTCAATGTCAAGGCTGACCCAAGCATCCTGATAAACAATGAAGATTATCCATGGTTACGGCGCAATAAGCAAATGACACAAGCAAAGAAAAAGTGAAGACTTTCTCCCGCAATAAGCAAATGCTATGTGGGTGAAATTATGATACCATCCCAACTTTCAACTTTTTCAGAGTTCATTTGAAATGCTTTCATGTCTTATGGTTCGAAACTTTGATACTTCGAAAGTGATTGTCCATTTTGTACATGAAGTGCATCAAGTTTTTGTCGTAACCCTCTCTACTTTTTGGAACATGCTATGTGGGTGAAATGATGATACCATGCCAACTTTCAACCTTTTCAGAGTTCATTTTGAAATGCTTTCCAATTTCAGAGTCATTTAGCTCAAAGAATGAATTAATAGCAAACAGAATGAACTACAAAACTTTTATGAAAATAAAAACAATCAATTAAAATATTATGTTATGATCAACTAAATAAAACTATAATATTCTTCAATAGCAAAAAGAATATAATTTGTGTGACCTAAAATCAAACTATAAGTATTTAATTGTAAGTATAAATAAAAAATAAATAGCAAAGAAGAAAAAAATTCTAATTTTATAGTAAA
>NW_021179187.1:0-1372 GCF_002162155.2 Triticum dicoccoides | reverse complement strand
TGGGCCTCGGCCGCCCCGGCCCCCGTTGGCCTCGGGCGCGGGCGCGGGCGCCGTGTCCTCCTGGGGTGCGCCCGAACGGGCATCGCCCCGCGCGCCCGCTTGCCCGTTTGCCCCTCGGGGCCAATGACATGGGGGCCCCACCCCCCACACAACAGAACGTTTTTTTAATTAAAGCAGGGAATAAAAATAAAATGAAAATGAATTAAAACTAATTAACTAATTAATTAATTAATTAATAAATTAAGTAATTAATTAGTCTAATTAATTCTGATTAATTAACCCTAATCACTACTTAACCTAATTAACTAATGTTAATTAACTCTGATTAGGTTAATTAGATATTAGAGAATGACATGCGGGACCCACCTGTCAGGGTTGACTCGGTCAACCCTGTTGACTGATGATGTCAGCATGACATCATGCTGATGTCATAAAAGCATTTTCGAAATTAATTAAATAATTAATTAAATTCCTGAAATTAATAAAATCTTTTAAAAATCATATCTTTTAATCCGTAATCCGGATTAAAATATTTTCAACATGAAAGTTGCTCAGAACGACGTGACGAATCCGGATACGCAGTCCGTTCGTCCACCACACGCCTCTAACCTATCGAACCTGCAAACTTTCCTCTCCGGTTCATCTGTCTGACAAACGTCCGGAACCGGGAAAACTTCCGCGGATGTTTTTCCCCCCTAACCAGTACCCCCTCATACCACGTTAGGGCACGCCTAGCATCACTTCTTGACATGTCATGCATCGATATGCATCTATTTACTTGTATTCATTGTTTCTTCCCCCTCTTCTCTCCGGTAGACTACGAGACCGACGCTGCTGCTGGCCAGTTCGACTACGGTGTTGACGACCCCTCTCTCTTGCCAGAGCAACCAGGCAAGCCCCCCCTTTGATCACCAGATATCGCCTACTCTTCTCTATACTGCTTGCATTAGAGTAGTGTAGCATGTTACTGCTTTCGTTAATCCTATTCTAATGCATAGCCTGACATTGTCGCTACATCTGTTGATACCTTACCTGCAATCCTAAATGCTTAGTATAGGATGCTAGTTTATCATCATTGGCCCTACATTCTTGTCAGTCTGCCTTGCTATACTATCGGGCCGTGATCACTTGGGAGGTGATCACGGGTATATACTATACATACATACATACTATACAGATGGTGACTAAAGTCGGGTCAGCTCATTGAGTACCCGCAAGTGATTCTGACGAGGGGGCTGAAAGGACAGGTGGCTCCATCCCGGTAGAGGTGGGCCTGGGTTCCCGACGGCCCCCGACTGTTACTTTGTGGCGGAGCGACAGGGCAGGTTGAGACCACCTAGGAGACAGGTGGGCCTGGCCCTGTTCGGCGTTC
>NW_021179186.1:0-1103 GCF_002162155.2 Triticum dicoccoides | reverse complement strand
CTGCCAGTTGCCGATAACTTGGTTACAAAACATGATCATCTCATACAATAAAATTCAGCATCATGCCTTGACCATATCACATCACAACATGCCCTGCAAAAACAAGTTAGACGTCCTCTACTTTGTTGTTGCAATTTTTTACGTGGCTGCTACGGGCTTAAGTAAGAACCAATCTCACCTACGCATCAAAACCACAACGATAGTTTGTCAAATAGACTCCGTTTTAACCTTCGCAAGGACCGGGCGTAGCCATACTTGGTTCAACTAAAGTTGGAGAGACAGTCGCCCGCAAGCCATCTCTGTGCAAAGCACGTCGAGGGAACCGGTCTCGCGTAAGCGTACGCGTAAGGTTGGTCTGGGTTGTCTCGTCCAACAATACCGCCGAACCAAAATATGACATGCTGGTAGGCAGTATGACTTGTATCGTCCACAACTCACTTGTGTTCTACTCGTGCATATAACATCAACATCAATAACCAGGCTCTGATACCACTGTAGGGTTTCGTAGTAATTTCAAAAAATTTCCTACGCGCACACAGGATCATGTGATGCATAGCAACGAGAGGAGAGTGTTGTCTACGTACCCAACGTAGACCGACTGCGGAAGCGATGACACGACGTAGAGGAAGTAGTCGTACGTCTTCACGATCCAACCGATCAAGCACCGAAACTACGACACCTCCGAGTTCGAGCACACGTTCAGCTCGATGACGATCCCCAGACTCCGATCCAGCAAAGTGTCGGGGAAGAGTTTCGTCAGCACGACGGCGTGGTGACGATCTTGATGAACTACAGCAGCAGGGCTTCGCCTAAACTCCGCTACAGTATTATCGAGGAATATGGTGGCAGGGGGCACCGCACACGGCTAAGGAATCGATCACGTGGATCAACTTGTGTCAACTTGTGTGTTTAGAGGTGCCCCTGCCTCCGTATATAAAGGAGCCAAGGGGGGAGGAGGCGCCGGCCAGGAGGAGGTGGCGCAGGAGGAGTCCTACTCCTACCGGGAGTAGGACTCCCCTCCAATCCTATTCCAACTAGGATTCCCAAGGGGGAAAGAGGGAGAGGGGTGGCCGGCCACCTCTCCTAGTCCTACTAGGACTAGG
>NW_021179185.1:0-1417 GCF_002162155.2 Triticum dicoccoides | reverse complement strand
CTTGGAAGGGACTCAATAATATGCAGGGATGGATATTCTTGGTCTCAAGCACACTACACAGTTCTACAAAACTCTACCTTGGTGACCCCGTATGTCGATGAACAGAAGAACAGTCTGTGCTCCAAACACCCGGAGCAGTGCGACGACTGGATTACATGTGAACACATTAGGACTTTCAGCAGTTGGTTGGAAACACGTCTCAGAGGTGACAACACTGTTTGTGATGAGCTGTACTTGTTGTCCAGGGGACCATCTTTGACTGTATTGATTTACAAAGGATATGAGATAAATGGGAATACATTTTACACGATTGACCAAGATCAAAAGAGCACCAACCAAAATAGCGGTGTCCGCTTTGATGCAACAACCGAGAGGGGAAAGGACACATATTATGGTTACATAGTGGACATATGGGAACTTGACTACGGACATGATTTTAAGGTCCCTTTGTTTAAGTGCAAATGGGTCAATCTGTCAGGAGGCGGGGTACAGGTAGACCCACAGTACGGAATGACAACAGTGGGTCTGAAAAATCTTGGGTACACTGACGAACCGTTCGTCCTAGCCAATGATGTGGCACAGGTTATCTATGTGAAGGATATGTCTAAAAGACCGAGAAAAAAAGATAAGGAAGCGAATACATCATACGATGAGCCAAAGCGCCACATAGTTCTTTCAGGAAAAAGGGACATCGTGGGAGTGGAGGGCAAGACAGACATGTCTGAAGATTATGAAAAGTTTCATGAAATTCCTCCCTTCAAAGTCAAGGCTGACCCAAGCATCCTGGTAAACGATGAAGATTATCCATGGTTACGGTGCAATAAGCAAATGACACAAGCGAAGAAAAAGTGAAGACTTTCTCCCGCAACTATTATGATGATACCATGCCAACTTTGTAACAGGCGAGTATGATACCATTGTCCGTTTTGTACATGCACATGCTATGTGGGTCAAATTATGATACCATGCCAACTTTCAACTTTTTCAGAGTTCATTTGAAATTCTTTAATGTCTTATGGTTCGGCCCTCGTAATACCATTAATCCCAGTTCGCTCCTTGTCAACTATGTTCTCACCAAGAACACTCTCAAGAGGGCAGCCACGTGGGCCATTGGTCCCGGTTCGTCTAGACCTTTTGGTCCCGGTTCCATGCACGAACCGGGACCAATGCGCCTCGCCCCTGGCCCATGACCATTAGTCCCAGTTTGTGCCACAAACCGGGACTAAAGGGTTGGTCCTCGTTGCGCTCATAGTTTAGTCCCACCTCCCCAACCGAAGGGCGCTCACACCAATTTATAAGCCCATCCTTCTCTACCTTGTTGAGCTCCTCTCAAAGTGAAAATAGATGCCCCTATACAGGGAATTTGACCTAAATTCATAGTGAATTTCTCTGAAATTCATAGAAATTTATTATGAAT
>NW_021179184.1:0-1367 GCF_002162155.2 Triticum dicoccoides | reverse complement strand
TATGGAATATACATGACCACAAAGAAGGTTGCTCATTATTTCTCTGACCATTCCATCACAGTCGTCAGCGACGCTCCACTATCAGAGATTTTGCACAACAGAGACGCAACTGGTCGAGTGGCCAAATGGGCGATTGAACTTCTTCCCCTTGATATCAAGTTTGAGGCAAAGAAAGCCATTAAGTCCCAGGCGATAGCAGATTTCCTCGCCGAGTGGATTGAACAACAGCAGCCGACTGAAGTTCACTCGGAGCATTGGACCATGTTTTTCGATGGCTCTAAGATGTTGAATGGTTCCGGTGCTGGGGTTGTCCTGGTTTCCCCCAGAGGAGATAAGCTCAGATATGTGCTCCAGATTCACTTTGATTCCTCCAACAATGAGGCAGAATATGAGGCCCTCCTATATGGGTTGCGCATGGCCATTTCACTCGGCGTCCGTCGCCTAATGGTTTATGGCGACTCGGATTTAGTGGTCAATCAGGTGATGAAAGAGTGGGACGTGAGAAGCCCAGCCATGACTGGATACTGCAGTGCAGTGAGGAAGCTGGAGAAGAAGTTCGAGGGGTTGGAGCTCCATCATATACCCCGACTGAAAAATCAAGCAGCTGATGATCTAGCAAAGATAGGTTCCAAGAGAGAAGCCATTCCGAGTGGTGTGTTCTTGGCTCCGTCAGTCAAAGAAGATCCTTTCACCGAAGAAACTCCGCAGCCCAAGGGCGCCACAGATCCGACTGAAGTTGAAGTCCCAGCGGTGGTCGACTTGATCGTGGAGGTTTTGGTGGTCATTCCCGACTGGATGATTCCGTATGTCGCATATATCTTGAGGAAAGAACTTCCGGAGGATGAGGAAGAGGCTCGACAGATCGTCCGTCGATCTAAGGCCTTTACCGTAATCAAAGGACAATTATACAAAGAAAGCGCGACTGGAGTCGGTCAGAAGTGCATAACACCAGAAGAAGGTCGACTCATCCTCAATGATATTCACTCGGGGACCTGTGGTCATCATGCGTCCTCTCGGACCATCGTGGCCAAAGCATACCGAGCCGGATTTTACTGGCCCAAGGCGAATGAGATGGCAAAAGAGATAGTAGATAAGTGCAAGGGATGTCAGTTCTACTCGAATATGTCGCACAAGCCTGCGTCAGCTTTGAAGACCATCCCACTCGTCTGGCCTTTTGCAGTTTGGGGGCTGGACATGATCGGTCCTTTGAGAACAGGACGAAGTGGCTTCACGCATGTACTGGTGGCAGTCGACAAGTTCACCAAGTGGATCGAGGCTAAACCAATCAAGAGCCTTGACACCGGTACTGCTGTTAGCTTCATCAGGGAACTAATATTCAGATATGGAGTCCCGCACAGCATCATTAC
>NW_021179183.1:0-1449 GCF_002162155.2 Triticum dicoccoides | reverse complement strand
GGGCCCAATGCGTGGTAGTAGCTGAATCATGGATCACAAACACAGAACTCAGTTCCTGAGGACGGCTGCAATGAGACAACCCACCATGTACTCCTACATGGCCTCTCACCGCTACCTTTACCAAATCATGTTCACACACTTAGCTCACACACAGTAGGACATGTTCACACACCTCTGATTCATCCCCGATGAATCAGACCTGACTCAACTCTAAGCAGTAGCAGGCATGACAAACAAACATGAATGAGTAGGCACAACAGGGCTCAAACAACTCCTACTCATGCTAGTGGGTTTCATCTATTTACTGTGGAATGACAGGTCATGCAAAGGATAAAGGGGTTCAGCTACCGCAGCAAGTAATAGATGAATCGATGTTGTCCTAATGCAGTAAAAGAGAGCAGGAGCGAGAGAGTGGGATTTTATCGGAATGAACAAGGGGGTTTTGCTTGCCTGGCACTTCCGAAGATAACATTGAGTCTTCATCAGTGTCAACGATCACATCATCGGTATCACGTCTATCGAGAGGGGACAAATACCGGCAACACAGAAGGGAACACAATCAATGCAATGCACAATATGATGCATCATCATGACATGGCAAAATGAATGTGTTTTGGGCTAATGCAACTAGCAACAGATTAAATGAAGTTGGTTTGAATACAAGATCCAAATTCAAACTCCATATGTGATTATTCAAATGCCATTTAATTGATTTGTGCTAAACAGCAGCTATAAGTTGTTCTAACATGCATGAAAATGGTACAGATGGATTCCTTGAATTTTTCTGATAATTTTTCATATATAATTTATTTAATTTGGAGTTACGGTTAATTTTCTATGATTTATTGAAGTTTAGGACATTTTCTGAAAATAATAAATCATTTAGGAATTATTTAATTTCCAGAAAACATTTACTGCGTCAGCAGTGCGTCACCGTGACGTCAGCAGGTCAACAGACGCTGCTGCTGGTCAAACCTGACGTGTGGGGGCCACACGTCAGTGACACAGGGTTGTTTAACTCACTAACAGGTGGGACCGGTCAACGGCCACGTCAGCTAGGTCAACTCCGACGCGTGGGGCCACTGTGGTTAACTTAAACTAAACAGGGGGTTAACCGTGGTTAGTTAAGGGCGTGGGGCCCATATGTCATCGACACGCGACATTGACTAAACGCAATTAGCACCTAAACTAATGGTGCCACGTCAGCCACCGGAGACCAGCCGGCGGCGACCACAAGACACGGCGGGGGCACGCCGGACTTGCGCTAGAGGCGTCAGCTAGGCGCGCTGAGGGCACCAGGGGATGGCCCTTGCTCTCGCGCATCCAGAGGACCAAGTGGGAGGTCGTGGGGTCGCCGGAACTCATGCCGGCGACGAGCTTTGGCGGCGATGGTGTTCGGTGGTGCTCGGGCGCGTCGCTACGGTGCATCAGTGAGCAAATGAAGAGGCT
>NW_021179182.1:0-1000 GCF_002162155.2 Triticum dicoccoides | reverse complement strand
AAAACTGCAATTGTTGATGACCAACACATAAGTGCATCTTTGGGTTCAACAACTATGAAAATCGCTTCGGGACCCCAAAAAGGTGAGTAATAGTCCATGAAACGGGTCAGAATTGGCCAGAACTATGAGTGTTGACGACGGGCACGTAAACGCACCCCTGGGATTGTGAATCGTGAGAATCGCTCTAGGACCCCAAAACAGTGAGTAATTGTCCACGTGACAGACTAGAATTGGGCAAAATGGTGAGTGTTGATAACCGACACATAAACGCACCCCGGGGATCGCAAATCCTGTAAATCGCTCTAGGACCCCAAAACGGTGACTAATAGTGCACCAAACGGACCAGAATCGGCCAAAACTGCGATTGTTGATGACCGACACGTAAGCGCACCGTAGGGTTTGTCAATCGTGGAAATCACTTCGGGATGCCAAAACTGTGTAATAGTTCAAAACGGTCCAAAATCGGCCAAAACTGCGAGTCTTGACGACCAACACGCAAGCACACCTTGGGGTTCGACAAAAATGGAAATCTCTTTGGGACCCCAAAACGGTGAGTAATAGTCCATGAAACGGGACGGAATCAACAAAACCTGCGAGTGTTGATGAGCGACATGTAAACGCACCCAGAGGTTCGTCAATCATGGAAATCACTCCGGGACCCCAAAACAGAGAGTAATAGTCCACGAGACGGCCAGAATTAACCAAAATTGTGAGTGTTGAGGACCGACACATAAATGCACCCCCGGGGTTCGTCAATCGTGGAAATCACTTCGGGACCCCAAAACTGAGTAATAGTCCAAGAAACGGGCCAGAATCGGCCAAAACTGCGAGACTTGACGACCAACATGTAAACACACATTGGGGTTCGGCAACAATGGAAATCGCTTTAGGACCCCAAAACGGTGAGTAGTAGTCCACGAAAGGGACAGAATCGAAGAAAACCGCGATTGTTGATGACCGAAACATAAACGCACCAGGGGTTCGTCAATCGTGGAAATCC
>NW_021179181.1:0-1352 GCF_002162155.2 Triticum dicoccoides | reverse complement strand
CACCTACGCATCAAAACCACAACGATAGTTTGTCAAATAGACTCCGTTTTAACCTTCGCAAGGACCGGGCGTAGCCATACTTGGTTCAACTAAAGTTGGAGAGACAGTCGCCCGCAAGCCATCTCTGTGCAAAGCACGTCGAGGGAACCGGTCTCGCGTAAGCGTACGCGTAAGGTTGGTCTGGGTCGTCTCGTCCAACAATACCGCCGAACCAAAATATGACATGCTGGTAGGCAGTATGACTTGTATCGTCCACAACTCACTTGTGTTCTACTCGTGCATATAACATCAACATCAATAACCAGGCTCGGATGCCACTGTTGGGTTTCGTAGTAATTTCAAAAAATTTCCTACGCGCACACAGGATCATGTGATGCATAGCAACGAGAGGAGAGTGTTGTCTACGTACCCAACGCAGACCGACTGCGGAAGCGATGACATGACGTAGAGGAAGTAGTCGTACGTCTTCACGATCCAACCGATCAAGCACCGAAACTACGACACCTCCGAGTTCGAGCACACGTTCAGCTCGATGACGATCCCCGGACTCCGATCCAGCAAAGTGTCGGGGAAGAGTTTCGTCAGCACGACGGCGTGGTGACGATCTTGATGAACTACAGCAGCAGGGCTTCGCCTAAACTCCGCTACAGTATTATCGAGGAATATGGTGGCAGGGGGCACCGCACACGGCTAAGGAATCGATCACGTGGATCAACTTGTGTCAACTTGTGTGTTTAGAGGTGCCCCTGCCTCCGTATATAAAGGAGCCAAGGGGGGGGGGAGGAGGCGCCGGCCAGGAGGAGGTGGCGCAGGAGGAGTCCTACTCCTACCGGGAGTAGGACTCCCCCCCCAATCCTATTCCAACTAGGATTCCCAAGGGGGAAAGAGGGAGAGGGGTGGCCGGCCACCTCTCCTAGTCCTAATAGGACTAGGGGAAGGGGGGAGGCGCGCAGCCCCCTTGGGCTGCCCCTTTCTCCTTTCCACTAAGGCCCATGATGGCCCATATGGCTCCCGGGGGGTTCCGGTAACCTCCTGGTAACCCGGTAAAATCCCGATTTCACCCGGAACACTTCCGATGTCCAAACATAGACTTCCAATATATCAATCTTTATGTCTCGACCATTTCGAGACTCCTCGTCATGTCCGTGATCACATCCGGGACTCCGAACAACCTTCGGTACATCAAAATGCATAAACTCATAATATAACTGTCATCGTAACCTTAAGCGTGCGGACCCTACGGGTTCGAGAACAATGTAGACATGACCGAGACACGTCTCTGGTCAATAACCAATAGCGGGACCTGGATGCCCATATTGGCTCCTACATATTCTACGAAGATCTTTATCGGT
>NW_021179180.1:0-697 GCF_002162155.2 Triticum dicoccoides | reverse complement strand
CAACTGGAGCTTCCGTCGAACCTTTCTCAGGTTCACGATGTGTTCCATGTGTCACAACTCCGCCGTTGCTTCAAGGACCCAATCCGAGCTGTGGATCATGAAGTGCTCGAATTGCAACAGGACCTCTCCTATAAAGAGCATCCGGTCCGCATTCTCGACCAAGCTGAACGCCGCACACGCCAGAAGGCGATCAAGTTCCTCAAGGTCCAGTGGTCGAATCACTCTGAAGACGAAGCCACCTGGGAACGCGAGGATCGCCTGCGTGATGAATACCCCGCACTGTTTCCTTCTACCTCCTAAAATCTCGGGACGAGATTTCTTGTAGTGGAGGAGATTTGTAACGCCCGGATGATCTTGCTACAGTAATCCCCGCTAATGGTGCCACGTCACCTCGGTTACTGTGGATAAACTCGCGTTAGTTCGGAACCTAGTTCGAATTTCAAATTTAAAACGAAAACAAACAATAAAAGTTTTCACAAACGAAAACTAAATTGTTCGGGGGTTGTCTAAAATAGCAAACCTAATTATGGTGGGGTGCACAAATTTTTGTAAAATGTTTTGGCATTTTAATTAAACTAAAACGGAAAGCAGAAAAGGAAAATAATAAAAGAAAAGAAAGGAAGAAGAAAAGAGGGAGGGAACCTCCCCTGGCCCATCTGGGCCAGCCCTTCCCCCGGCCCAACCGGCGCCCCCACTT
>NW_021179179.1:0-670 GCF_002162155.2 Triticum dicoccoides | reverse complement strand
CTCCTCTGGCTCTCTCGCGCGCAGCCACCGAACACACCCGCCGCCGCCGACGAGCTTCCCCGTGGCCACCGGCCACCCCTAGCCTCGCCGATGCGCCCAGGAGCTCCCCCTCGACCCCTCCTTCCTCCCCACCGACCCACGGCCCTACGGACGCGCCACAACGCCGCCGACATCGCCGTTTCCATCGCCGGCCGCCGAGGATCTTCACCTTCAATTCGCCACCATCGTCGCTTCCTCGAGCTCGCTGACCCTCCCTGCACGATCCCCGTGAGTCCCTGCTTCGTTTCCCCCTAACCCCAAGCCCGATTTCGAGCTCTAGCCGCCCCCTCTACCAGAGCCGAGACGCTCCGCCGCACGGACTCGTCGCCGGCGAAGCCCCGGTGACCAAATGGCCCCGCGCGTGCGTCCGTTGCACTCGCAACGACCCGTGGAGCAACGCTAGCGTGGCAGCTAGCTTGTTTGCAAGCCGCAGCGCTAACCCCGCACCCACCCGAGCTCTGGCCGCCGCCTCGGGCTCCATTCCGGCGAACCCCGGCCACCCCCGCACCTCCCGTTGGCCCCCCTAGATGCGCACGGGCACGGGCTACCCTCTGGTGCCCTTGGCTTGGCCCAAAACCCCTCGCAGCGCCACTCCGGCGAGCTCCCGCCGCAGTTTTGGTCGTCGCCGGCC
>NW_021179178.1:0-2050 GCF_002162155.2 Triticum dicoccoides | reverse complement strand
CATGTGTAGCTAGAACTTTGTGCCTTCTTGCTGGTTATATGCTTTCCTTGCCATGACTTGCACCGTAGTGAGTGCATCGAGCTCGTTTACATGCCTTCGTGAGTTATATTTCAGCGTGTCTCAGTTTTCACTAAGTCTGAAAACTGATTGTGTTCGAGCTATGTTCGTGAGCTCGGTAGAGTATTTTGTGAACCCTTTTGGCCCCAGGTCACTTTGGGTGTTTTGTTAAGCTTGTTGAGTAGCTCCATGCCATGTTCTTACTTGTCATGTTCAGATTTTCTATCATGTTGTTTTGCTGCTCCGAAGAGAGCATCGTGATCTGAAATTTCAGACTAGTGTTAATTTCACTAAGTCTGGAAATCTGTTTTGCATTTGCGTTTTAGCCATGCTTGTTTGAACCTCTTAATGGATGAATTTGCCTATGGCTCAGTGCTAGTGTTTTGTCAACCATCTTGTGTACATCACTGACATGTATTTTGTTTTCATGTTTGGTGGCTGTAGCATGTTCATTTCGTTGCATTTAGATGCCTACTTGCTGTAAATCGCAGACCGGTGTCGTATCTTAAAACGCTTGCCATTTCCAAACCGTGGCTCCGATTCCAATGATCTTTATATCGTTTTCAATCGATTTCATACCCTCTATCCAGTGGCACCCTTGGAATTACAAGTTGAGGCCAGGTTCATGCATTTCCTGTCATATCTCGCATTTTGCATCCCGCATCGCATCCGGCATAGCATATCATCATTTCATCATATTGCTTGGTCTTGCACGTGGTTGATTGTATCCTTGTTGCTTGTTTGTCTTTGGGTAGAGCCGGGAGACGAGTTCGCTACCGAGGAGCCCGTTGAGTTTTCTTGTGAGGATCCAGCCAACTCTGACAACTGTGCAGGCAAGATGATCATACCCTCGAAATCACTACTATCTTTGCTATGCTAGTTTGCTCGCTCTTTTGCTATGCCAATGCTACGATGCCTACCATTTGCTTGTCAGCCTCCCAAATTGCCATGTCAAACCTCTAACCCACCATGTCCTAGCAAACCGTTGATTGGCTATGTTACCGCTTTGCTCAGCCCCTCTTATAGCGTTGTTAGTTGCAGGTGAAGATCGAAGTTTGTTCCTTGTTGGAACATGGAGATGTTGTTCCTTGTTGGAACATGTTTACTTGTTGGGATATCACAATATATCTTACTTAATTAATGCATCTATATACTTGGTAAAGGGTGGAAGGCTCGGCCTTATGCCCGGTGTTTTGTTCCACTCTTGCCGCCCTAGTTCCCGTCATATCGGTGTTATGTTCCCGGATTTTGCGTCCCTTACGCGGTTGGGCTATAATGGGAACCCCTTGACAGTTCGCCTTAAGTAAAGCTCTTCCAGCAATGCCCAACATTGGTTTTACCATTCGCCTCCTAGCCTCTTTTGCCCTTGGGTTTCGCGGACTCAAGGGTCATCATTATTTTACCCCCCCCGGGCCAGTGCTCCTCTGAGTGTTGGTCCAACCTGTCAGCTGCCGGTGGCCACCAGGGGCAACTCTGGGTTGGCCTACCCGCACCTAAGACAATCTGAGTGTGCCCTGAGAAAGAGATATGTGCAGCTCCTATCGGGATTTGTCGGCACATTCGGGCGGTGTTGCTGGTTTAGTTTTACCTTGTCGAAATGTCTTGTTGTACCGGGATACCGAGTCTGATCGGAGTGTCTCGGGTGGAGGTCTATTCCTTCGTTGACCGTGAGAGCTTGTGATGGGCTAAGTTGGGACACCCCTTCAGGGATTTGAACTTTCGAAAGCCGTGCCCGCGGTTATGGGCAGATGGGAATTTGTTAACGTCCGGTTGTAGAAAACCCGAAGTTGACCTTAATTAAAATACATCAACCGTGTGCGTAACCGTGATGGTCTCTTTCCGGCGGAGTCCGGGAAGTGAACACGGTGTTGGAGTTATGCTTGACGTAGGTTGCTATAGGATCACTTCTTGATCATACCTTTATCGACCGTGCTTTGCCTTCTCTTCTCGCTCTCATTTGCGTATGTTAGCCACCATATATGCTAGTCGCTTG
>NW_021179177.1:0-1460 GCF_002162155.2 Triticum dicoccoides | reverse complement strand
CAAGTCACTTTACTCGTACCGTAATGCATGATCCTGTGACCAGACACTTGGTCACTCTGAGCTCATTATGATGATGCATTACCGAGTGGGCCCAGTGATACCTCTCCGTCATACGGAGTGACAAATCCCAGTCTTGATCCATGTCACCCAACAGACACTTTCGGAGATACCCGTAGTCTACCTTTATAGTCACCCAGTTACGTTGTGACGTTTGGCATACCCAAAGCACTCCTACGGTATCCGGGAGTTACACGATCTCATGGTCTAAGGAAAAGATACTTGACATTGGAAAACTCTAGCAAACGAACTATACGATCTTGTGCTATGTTTAGGATTGGGTCTTGTCCATCACATCATTCTCCCAATGATGTGATCTCGTTATCAATGACATCCAGTGTCCATAGTCAGGAAACCATGACTATCTGTTGATCAACGAGCTAGTCAACTAGAGGCTCACTAGGGACATGTCGGTGTCTCTTATTCACACATGTATTACGATTTCCGGATAACACAATTATAGCATGAATAAAGACAATTATCATGAACAAGGAAATATAATAATAATGCTTTTATTATTGCCTCTAGGGCATATTTCCAACAGTCTCCCACTTGCACTAGAGTCAATAATCTAGTTACATTGTAATGAATCGAACACCCATAGAATTCTGGTGTTGATCATGTTTTGCTCTAGGGAGAGGTTTAGTCAACGGATCTGCTATATTCAGGTCCGTAGGTACTTTACAAATCTCTATGTCTCCATCTTGAACATTTTCATGAATGGAGTTGAAGCGACGCTTGATGTGCCTTGTCTTCTTGTGAAACCTGGGCTCCTTGGCAAGTGCAATAGCTCCAGTGTTGTCACAGAAGAGCTTGATCGGCCCCGACGCATTGGGTATGACTCCTAGGTCGGTGATGAACTCTTTCACCCATATTGCTTCATGTGCTGCCTCCGAGGCTGCCATGTACTCCGCTTCACATGTAGATCCCGCCACGACGCTTTGCTTGCAACTGCACCAGCTTACTGCCCCACCATTCAAAATATACATGTATCCGGTTTGTGACTTAGAGTCATCCAGATCTGTGTCGAAGCTAGCGTCGACGTAACCCTTTACGACGAGCTCTTCATCACCTCCATAAACGAGAAACATTTCCTTAGTCCTTTTCAGGTACTTCAGGATATTCTTGACCGCTGTCCAGTGTTCCTTGCCGGGATTACTTTGGTACCTTCCTACCAAACTGACGGCAAGGTTAACATCAGGTCTGGTACACAGCATGGCATACATAATAGAACCTATGGCTGAGGCATAGGGGATGACGCTCATCTCTTCTATATCTTCTGCCGTGGTCGGACATTGAGCTGAGCTCAATTTCATACCTTGTAACACAGGCAAGAACCCCTTCTTGGATTGATCCATATTGAACTTCTTCAATATCTTATCAAGGTATGTGCTTTGTGAAAG
>NW_021179176.1:0-1303 GCF_002162155.2 Triticum dicoccoides | reverse complement strand
ATGAAAACTTGTGAAATCTTTTGCAGAAAATTCCGAATATTTATTGAGAAGAACATGATTTGTTGGATACGGGAATATTTTTTGAAAAACAGGAACATTTGTGGAATTCAAGTTTTTTTTTGAAAAACTACTTTTTAAAATTTTGGTCATTTTGTAGAAGCAAGAATTGTTTTTGATATTTCTGGACATTGTCTACAAAGTGAACTTGAAAATCGAAGATTGTTTTTAATAGCGAACACTTTTTGTAAAGTGCGAACAACTTTTGAATTTATGAGTAAAATTTGAAAACAAATCCTGCTTTGTTTTTTGATAATTTTCTAAAAGAAGAATTTTTTGAAATTTCAAAAGTTATTTGAAAATAGAATAAACTTAGAAAATAAAATAAAAATAAAAATAAAAGAGACAGAAGAGAACGAAAAAAAACTGATTTTGGAAAACCTAAAAAAACTAAAACTAAATAGAAAAACCGGTAAAAGAAAGAAAAATTGGCTGAGGGAAACTTCTAGAATGTTCTCGAAATCGGATGAGGTTGCTAGTCATCTGTATAAGCAAACGGGCTGGCCCATCGCGTCGCTTCGGCAGCTCGCCTGTGCGAAAGATGAGCACTTTGACGCAACGTGCGTCAAATAGGATTTCACCCAAAACCCTCTTGCTGCTGTCGTTGACCACCCGATTCTAGCCAACTCCAGCGCCTCCCCGGCCTGTCGCTGAACATCATTTCCTGCATGGTGCCCCCATGCTCAATTCTCCATTCCTCGACGTAAACTACTAGTCGCCACACTCCACAGCAACAGTGTCTACTACCCAACCGCCTTTGGCAGCACCATTGACCCGCGCGTTGTCATCGTTGCACACCTTCGCTTTTGGCCTCCGGCATGCCCGCCACCTGCACCACCCCATCTCTCCTCTTTCCCCTTGCTAACTCGCTCTCCGTACCGCACCGCCACCCCCAACTAGGCTTCTCTGACCAGATGTGCGTCAGTCTGCCGCCGCGCTACAAGGTGCAGGTGACCAGCCATGCGGGAGCTCTTTCTCCCGAGTCCGGAAGCACACTGTCCGCCAACTGTCCCTCGAAGTCCTGGACTATGCCAACTTATTTTGTATTTCGGGATTACCCGAACCAGAAATTTCAGATAGCACATTTTTGGACAAATTAAAGGGTTTTTACATTTGAAAACACAAAATATTTTTGGACAAATTACTTGACCCGAAGTTTTAGGCAAACCCGAACGCCCAAGAGCTGTCGAACCCATCTACGCAAGTGGAACAAAGGACATAGTGTAGGAAAAGAGAGAAGAAAGCG